>NC_056737.1:146387870-146467870 GCF_019279795.1 Protopterus annectens
GGAAAACATACTGGACCTGATCATCACCAACATGGGGACACTATGCTCCAGACCAGAAGTGTATCCCTCACTGGTAAGATCAGACCATAAACTAATCTCACTGGATATTCACATCCCGACCCCACCCCCTGCCCAGAAAACCACAGTGAAAAACTTCTCTAAAGCAAATTTCACACGCCTCAAAACCGAGGCAAAATCCTTCAAAGCCCCCGAGCCTGTGGAAAATACAGCCCAGACTGCAGAATCCTTTATAAACGCATTCTATGAACACCTTCAGGAATGCATGGATCATGCAATCCCAAATAAAACCAAGACCCAATCCTTCAAAGGCAGACGTCCTGTCTAGTGGACCCCAGCCATAAACAAACTATACAATAGAAGGAGGAAGCTACTACATGATAGAGCAAAATCCCAAAAAGGGAAGGCATCTCTGATCAGTATTAGCAAA
This sequence comes from Protopterus annectens, assembly GCF_019279795.1. Taxonomy (NCBI): domain Eukaryota; kingdom Metazoa; phylum Chordata; order Ceratodontiformes; family Protopteridae; genus Protopterus; species Protopterus annectens. Next base: position 146,388,319 of record NC_056737.1, read on the forward strand.
AAACTACGGGCACTCATAAAATTGTCTAAGGCCAGCTTCGAGAGAAAAATTGCACAGAACACTAAGGATAATCACAAGGCTTTCTTTAGTTATGTTAGGAACCTGGGTGGGAATTCCCAGATATGCTCAGAATTAGTCCAAAATGACAAAAAATACACTGGGCCCACAGACATTGCCAACATCCTAGCTGACAGGTTCAGTGCAAACTTCTCCCCCCCCCCCTCCCCACCAAAAGGGCAAATATCTATCCCAACAGAGTGCTGCCTCCCTGACATCTCAGATGCTCAGGTAAGAGCCGCCCTCTCCAAAGCAAAAAACACAGCATCAATGGGACCAGATGGTGTCCCGGGCTGCGTCCTACATGAACTCCAAGAAGAGCTAAACCCAAACATAAATCTACTGTTCAATCTTAGCCTTACTACAGGATATGTACCCAAAGGGTGGCGTACAGCAACAGTGGTCCCTCTCCACAAAGGTGGTGCCTCAACGGATCCTGGAAACTATCGCCCCATAAGCCTGACTAGGTTGGTCTGCAAAGCTATGGAAAGAATCATCATGGACCTCATAAATAAAGATATTGGGGACCTACAGACACTGGATCCTACCCAGTTTGGCTTTGTTAAGGGCAGATCCTGCCTCTTAAACCTGGTTGATTTCTTTAAAACAGTCACCAAGGCCATTGACGAGGTAAAGGTGGTCCACACAGCCTACCTGGACCTCGCATAAGCCTTCGATACAATACCCCACTCGGGCATTATAGATAAGCTCACCAGCTTAAATATAAACCCCTATGTCACTAGATGGGTTGCAAACTGGCTCAAGGACAGAACCTACATGGTTAGAATTGCTGGAGCCATGTCAGACTCCAAACCAGTTACAAGTGGCATCCCACAAGGCTCAGTCCTGGGACCTCTCTTGTTCGGTATATATTTCTCGGCGGTACAGGCCAACACGGAAGGACTGTGGCTGACCAAGTTCGCAGATGACTGCAAACTGGGTGCCATAATCAACTCTCCAGCCGACACAAGCATCCTCCAAAAGGGCCTCATAGAAACAGACAACTGGTGCCAGAGCCATGGCCTCAAGCTAAATGCCAAAAGTGTATAGTCATCCCTTTGGCAAAATAAAGTGCCCACAAATTACCACATAGGTGGTAATCCATTAAGTACAGAAGAAGTCATTAGGGACCTGGGGACCCAAGTTGATAGCAATCTCTCATTTGACAACCACGTGGCCAAAGTGGTTAGAAAAACATTTTATATAGCCCACCTAATCATGAAGGGATTCACATCTAGATCAGGGGAGGTCATCGTGCCTCTTTACTCATCCCTCATAAGGCCCATAATTGAGTACAATGCCCCTTTTGGGATGTACCTTACCAGACACCTGCAGCAACTGGAAAGACCCCAAAAGTACCTCACCAAGAGGATCAAAGGGCTCAAACAGATGCCATATGCTGCCCGGTTAAAGAAACTCCAGCTCTACTCCATGGCATACCGCCTGCTCAGAGGCAATCTGTGCCTGACGTATAAAGCCATGTCCAACCTGGAATTAATGGACATGCTGCACCTCAGAAAATCCAAATCCCATCGAGCTACGCGCTCGAGAGACTTGAACCTCAGCACTGAAATAACTAGGACATGCTGGAGGGACAGATTCATAACCCAGAGGCTCCCTTCACTCTGGAATAAAATCCCAGTCCAGGTTAGGCAGAGTCCCACATTGACTCTCTTCAAGAGGAATCTTGATGAGTGGATGGGAGATCGTAGGTTTACCCCGGCTATCACTTCTGTGTCACTGTTAGACAGAGGCACAGTATACTAACCTCAAAAAAGGCATAGCAAAATTAATTTAAAATGGGTGGCGAAAGTCAAACACACTCTGGCTAGGCTTATAAATGCCCTAGGGCAGATAGCCTAGTATGAACCTATGAACCTATGAACCTATGAGTGTGAGCCTTGTCTATGTGAAGATAATGGGACTCTGTTTTAATGCTGGCAGCAAATCATTAGTTGTAGGAGTGTGTGTGCGTGCTTGAGTGTTTGTGGGTTAGGGTTAGAGTTAGGGCTAGGGAAAGGAATAGATTTAGTGTTATGTATTTTTGTTTGCTAAAGGATTTGTGTCTGTGTATTTGCACAAGTGTTTCTGGGTTTGGATTAGAATAAAGGCTAGCTAGGTTAAGTAATCTTTTTAGTATAATGAGTGTGTATGTGAAGTGTGAGTGTCGTTTGTAATGGCACTGTTTGGGAAATGTTTTTTGATAAAGTAATGTGCAGGGATGGAATTAGGAGCAGTAACAAGGTTACAGTTAGTATACGAGTGAGGTGTACCAGTACCTCTATTCTAACAAATTATATCTGAATATATTGCTAGTTTTAATTTTTTTTATTTATGTGTTCACATGAAGGTGACTGTATTTTTTTTAGCAGAAGTAAGTTTTCAAGTACATAATTTTAAACAATGTACATCAATTTAAATGACTATACCCATATATAGTGTATATATATATATATATATTTATTTATTTATTTAACATTTGTTGACCGGGAATGTCCGACTAGGTTCCACAGAGCCTGTTTTCAGCGGAGGCCCGGGGAGAAATGCTCCAGATGCATGTCTTTGGAATGTGGGAGGAAACCGGAGTACCCGGAGGAAACCCACACGAACACAGGGAGAACATGCAAACTCCACACAGAAGGCACCCCAGCTGAGAATCGAACCAGAGAACCTCTTGCTGTGAGGCGACAACGTTAACCGCGGCACCACTGTGTCGCCCGTAATATATATATATATATATGAATTGGATCTAGAGTTAAATAGCAAAGGATTATCCTCACACGAAACCCTATTCACCTGACATGCCTACAACTACATAATTTGGGAACAGCAATCTGCCCAGTGCAAAACACATTCTTGAGGTTCCCTTGAATTGGATCTCACAATCTACAGTTAAATAGTAAAGGATCCTCCTCACATGAAACCCCATTCACCTGCCATGCCCCCAACTTCATAATTTGTACACAGCAACATAGGTTATTGTGATTGCATTACCTTTCTCAATCTCTGACTGCTTTACTAGTATTCCTAAAGTGGACACTACCCAGGAAGCAATACTTATAAATAGACCCATGTTATCAGCCCAACTATTATTTCAGTGAAGTCTTCCCACTAAGTTATATTTAAAATCTAAGTGTTATCAGCCCAAATATTCTCCCAGTGACTTTTGTTCCACTAAATCCTATTCAGATTCTAAGTACCCATCCCAATAAAACTGCAAAGGGGTCAAATATAGTCTTATTTTGTTTGTTTTAACTGCAGCCACACTTTACCACTTAAGACAATACCAGAGCTCAATAACCTACCTGAAACTCTGGCTCTGTCCTGCAGCTCCTTAATTCCTGGACTGGCTTATTGTTTTCTGGTCAGTCGTGGAATGCCCATGTCTCTGCCTGCTCCATTCACCCTTCAGGCTCACTCTGCTCCCTTATCCTGCCCCCAAATTCCACCCACTCCCACTACTCCCACATTTAGCTAGACGTAACCACACCCTGCAATCTTCATCTGCCAATCACCAAAGGACTACACCTCCCCAGCATAATCCATGCTCTACCACACACCCTCACACTCAAAACACTCCCCCCGCCACACTCAGTAACTCATTCCAACTACACACACTCAGTCTTACCATTTACTAACTCACTCTAAGCAAACGCTTCACATTGGTAAGTCACACTATGTTCCATTCACCCAAACATTATTCACTGACAATCTTATCTCTCCACACAGCTAACCTCTTCACACTAGCCCTTCTCTACCATCTAACATACTTTCACACACCCATCCTCTACAAATACCACCCCAACTCCTTTACCTTCAGTCCATTCCCCAAAACCCACCACTGCAATCCCCTGATTGCACCCAGCCTTTATAACAGCACCAATATAGACTACCTCCCACTCACAAACCACCAAACCAGCCCCAAATATGAATCTTTTCTTAGACAACACATACTTGCAACCAAACTTAAAAAAAACTGATTTAACATATTATTAAAACTAAAACTAAGCGGCGATATCCACCCCAACCCAGGCCCCAAACTTAGTGATACATCAACCATCACAAACCCCACACACAACTCTATCATACCACCCTACCCCAAAGGAAACTCCCTTCTGCGCCTCAATATAAACCTAAGGAGTATTCTAAATAAAGTCCACAACCTCCATGCACTAATAGACTTATACTTCCCTGACATCACCATTTTGACAGAAACTTCGCTAAAACCACATGTCAAAAACAATGAAATCCTGCCCTCAGGTATTAACCTATACAGACTCGATCATCAAAATAAACATGGAGGCAGTGTAGCTATAATGTTCAGATAAAACCTAGAACTAGAACTCATTAACACCACTCCACCCATATTTAATAATGCTGAAATGTTCCTCTGCAAACTAAAAATCAATAAAAACAAAACTCTATTCATAGTGGCTATCTATATTCCTCCAGGAGAAAACACTAACACAGTTGAAGAAATACTTCACTGGCTATCCACAACAAGAGACCATCATTATGGGTGACAACAATACTGACTGGTCCACCTAAAATTCCAATAATCCATCCAATTATATTTTTATAAACTTACATGGTTTCTCCCAGCTCATACAAAACCCCACAAGAATAGACATAAGCTCTAACAAACAATCCATCTTAGTCTGGACCCTCACAAACAAATACAACATATCCCTTCTAACAGGATGCCTCCCCAACACATTAGTTACCACTTACCCACATACCTAATCAGAAACGATCTCAATCTACCCGAACAAATAGTATATAGGCTAATCCTCAACAAGAAGAAATTCAACACCCATACCTTTAACTCACTCCTCCAGCAAATTAACTGGTCCCCCCTCATAACTGTACCACTAGGAGTCGTGCAATACTTTAGCACCACCTTCCTTAATATACTAAACAGCCTAGCCCCCTGTAGAACAGGTAGAATAAAAAAAATCACCACACCCCCTGGCTAACAAAGAACACCAAAGGCCTTCTAAAAGAAAGAGACAGGGCATGAGATCACTGGTTAACTAACAAAAACAATGACGGCCTACTACTATTCAAGCAACTTAGGAACAAAGCCAAATCCCAAATAAAATCTGACAAAAAAAAACTGTTACACCACTGCCCAGCAATAATACAAAAACAACCCAAAAGCATTCTGGGCCACCATAAACAAATTCCTACAACTTGGTAATGCTTGGACCCCCAATCCCACCACAACACCCTCAGATGACAGTATCACAACTCAATTCAACTCCTTTTTCATTAACACAATTCGCTCACTCATTAACTATAACCAAAACATCACTACCACAATCCCAATAGCCAGCAGTGAGGGAGTTAACCCCTTGTCCTTTAACCCTGTCCCAACCCACACCATCAAAAAACTACTCAATAAGCTCAAGCACACCTGTCTATCTACTGACAATCTCCCATCAGAATACCTTAACTCCACCTCCGAAGTCATATCCTACCCTGTCTCCATCCTCATCAACCATTCTATCACAGAAAACTATGTCCCACTCATCTGGAAGGTCTCCTACATCACTCCTTTGCATAAAGGCGGCAACCCTACCGAACTTACTAACTATAGACCCATCGCGATTCTTTCTCCCCCTATCAAAAATACTTAAAAAAATGTTTTCACTCCCAGCTCCTAAACTATATTCTCTCTAACAACCTCCTATCTAACACACAACATCATTTCCACCCTCACCATAGCACCACAACTGCCCTCCTCAGCTTCACTAATACAATAAATCAACACAGAAATCATAACAAATTTGTCTCATCCCAGGTGACTCAGGTAACTCCTTGAAGGTCTTGCACTGAGGCACTAGAGAATAAAGTATTTTGGGTCTGAACCAGTGGTCTTGATTTTTCATTCTTCTTTAGTTGTTTGGATTGGAAGGTTGTCTCATCCACCTTCGACGCAGTTTCACACCAGAAATTACTGTCAGAACTGGCCACACTAAATCTCAATCATTCATCCTTAGCCTGTTTCCATAGCTACCTAACCAAACATTAACAAGCAGTAAGATGGCAACAGGAGCTATCACTCCTGCTTCCCGTCAACATAGGAGTTCCACAAGGCTCCATACTAGGCCTTTGAACTTCACCATTTCTACAAAGCAACTCCATAAAGCCACCTCTCTTGCCTCAGTCATCCAATAAGCATATGGCTTGACCCTTATATGCACTGCATCCTCTCTAACACAACTACAGGCTACAACATAAGAAAGCTTCCTCAAAGTTGAAGCTTGGCTAACTAATGTTAACCTTATACTGAACCCAAATAAGACCAAGCTGATGCTTTTTCTTCCCAACAAGACACCCAATCCCCCACCAACTTTTGAAATCCACTCCTCCAACAACACTACCATAACTCCTACCACACAAGCCAAACTATTAGGTGTTACAATTGACAAGTTAAAATATGACCTACACCTATCTCAAACTATAAAAAAAACACATATCAAACTAGGCTCACTCTACCGAATCAAACCTTTCCTAACTAGCCAATCTAGACAAAACATCGTTAGGACTCACCTGTTATCCACTCTTCTCTACGCTGCTCCCATCTTTACCAACCTTAACAAAAGTGACCTTGCCAAACTTGAGTCATACTACAACAAAATAGCCAAGTTTGCCACAAGCTCCCCACAGAGATCTCACCACTGCTCTGCCCTATGTCAAATACACTGGCTAGAACTCCTACAACAAATAGCCTACACCCAACTCATTTTCACCCACCAACTAATATACCAATCTAATAGAACCCCAGCTCTACAACAAATACTACAACCCTATAACAACACGCTTTCAAGTATCCAAAAGCAACAAAAAGCCGGGGACACCCTATACTCCCACCACACTTCCAAACTGTGGAACTGAATTCCCCAACACATCCTAAATACTACCAACTTACACCAGTTCAAAAAATTGCTCAAAGACCACCTCACTAGCAAATGGCTCTGCTCCTGCGCCAGCACTGGCTAACAGCACACAAACCCAGAACATCCTTCCTCCCCACTGATAATAGGCACCTCCCAGTCTCCTCTCCCACTTTTCTGTTCCATCACCCACATATCTACCCCCCTCTTTATTAATCTAGAGCAACAGAGCTAACAGCACCTAACAGCTATTTAGACTAAGGAAAAAACAACTACTATGTTCATTATTCACTACTCTATGCTGTTGCTACACCTATGCATACATCAATGTATACACCTGCCATGAATAAAAATACTTATATATATATATATATATATATATATATATATATATATATTTTTTTTTTTTTTTTACATAAATATATGTGAAGAGTACTGTCTTTTACCTATGTAAAGGGCTTATTGTATAATCTGATGCACAATTTTTGTATTCTTCTTAAATATGCCTGTTAATCATTTCTAAATATACACTGTAACTTTTTTCAGAGCTTTTATCCCCGGGCCTCCGCTGAAAATGGGGTTCCACCCAGACGGACTATCCAGGTCAACAAATGGAAAAATAAATAAATAAATAAATAAACAAAGGCTAATCTACCACATATATATTTATATGTAACTGTGTATAATCCATGAAAACTTAGACATTTGGTATAGTCCACGTCCTCACAAGCAAATATTATTTGGGTATGTTTCTGTACATTCTCAAGTAATAACAATGCCCCCTTAGAATTTGAATTAAAATGGAATTGCATTCAATAATAACTCTAATATAAGAGACATACATTCCAATTAATATACAGGGTGCTCTGGTTGTCATGGTTTTAAAAATTAAGCACATGATCCTCATAGCTGGCCTTAGGCATAGGCCAACTAGGCGGCCGCCTAGGGAGCTGCTCTAGCAGGGGCACTTTTCCAATAATTTGGATGAGGTAGGTAGACCAGTATAGGGGCACTGAGTGGTGTGGGGGTGGCACTGTGGAGCTTCTTTTGCCTAGGGCAGCAGTTGACAAAAGGCCGGCCCTGTCAGTCCTAAGTGTTTTATGCCAGATCGCTGTGGCATTTTTGTTAAAGTACAGTCTGTTATTAGTAAAATGTCTAGATTTTTGATAACATCAGGAAATTCTATTTCATTATTATTTATTAAGATAACTGACTTGAGTTCCAAAAACCAAACAAGGAGATGTAAGCGAACTATAACTGACTTGAGTCTTAAAGGTTGAAAATGCAGCACTTAGTGTTTGCTATTATTTAAGATTAGGCCATGTTCCTATAGCCATGGTGAAACACTGTACGAACGGGAGATTAAGGGAAATTATACCATTATTAACAGATCTAATTTAAATATTATTAGCATACCTAGAACTCCAGGGCTTGTGAGATAAAATATTCAACAATAATGGTCCAGACACTGAGCCCTGTTGTACCCCTATAGAGACTGGTACACTACCAAATGTTTTCCTTAAATAATAATCCTTTGCTTTCACCTCAATAGCCAGTTCTTTGTCCCTCATTGAAGGAGTCCATGAGATATAGATAACCTACTGAAATGTCCAAGCCTTTGCCTAAAGCAAACAGATCCTTAAAAATAAGTCAGGCAAGTTATTCTAAATCCTCCACTCATAAATCCTTGTTTACTTTTGTCTGGTACAGCTCCATATATCTTATTTCCTTTTAGTAGCAATATCAAGCTTCTCTCAAAATGTTTACAAGATGTTGAAGTGAGGCTTGTATGGCAATAATTCTGGACCATATCAGGTGATCCACCCTTATGAATGGGGAGAATGTTTGCTACCTTTTGGATGAATGGGGCTACCACTTCCAGAAAGAAGGAGTTAAGTAAGGAAGAAAGGAGATGAATTAATAATCCTTTAAAATTCATATACACTGAGCAGAAAAATCATCTGATCCTGTTCTACTTGTGTTTTTAATTTTTCATTAATAAATTCCATACAAACCTTTCATATATTTCAAGCCAGCAAGTAAAATTGTCATGGGTCATGTCAAGCACCAGACTATGAAAATCATTAAAAGAAGTTAGGGCAGAAAGCACTTACTAAAAATAACAGCCATTTGTTTAAAATTATTAACCACAGACCTTCCAAAAAGTAAGGGGGGAAATTTGGAAGGCTATGACCTTAGTAATTAACATATTTATAAAACTACTTCCTGTTATTAGTAGAAAAGATCATTTTAAAATAAAAGATGTCTTATTGATTTTTCCATAACTCGGAAGTTTTCCAGGTGAAATCTATTAAGAGTAAGTTACTTTGTACACATGCCCCACAAAAGCAGGAATGAGCAATAATTCACTACCCATTAAGTTTAAATTCAGAATTTTTTGGTTAAGTGTTTTTTTTATACTAGAAAATGCTAAATAAAAAATGAGCCCCATAAAAGTAGGCTGGTTAATTAATTTTTCAGTGGATCTGAAGAAGCTTAGTTGAATGTGCTTTTTTGTAAAATAATCTGAATAAACTACATAAGACCGGTATAATGAAACAGAAAGGCTAACACGAATTAAGCAGAAAATATGAATAACTGCATTGTGATAGGGAATATCACACCACTTCTTATCTCCAATATTTTCTTTTTCACCGAAATGGAAATACTTACATTTTGATTTTTATGGTAAATTAATCTGTAAGGGTAAGGACAGTGGTCTGGACAGCAAATGTTTCATAAGCAAATGAAGGATAAAGTAAGCCCACCAACAGGATCCCTCCAAATGATGACTTGTTTCAGCCAACCAGATGTGAGCTCTGGCCTCACCCAGCTAACCACTGCTACTACCCAAACATACTTAAAGGTGAACTTATTTTAACTTATATTAAAACATTGTAACTTCTGAAGATCTGTATAAGCGCTCATCCATCGACCAATAAGGTTTTGACAAAAAACAGCCATTGTTTGCCTTTTTCATCTTTAGAAAAGGATTCCCTACTAAGGAGTAACTAAAGTTCATTGAACTAACTAACTAAGATAAGCAACTAAGAGTCTCTAACAGTTCCTTTGGGACATTTTAATGTTTTTATATACTTATGTATAAAGTAAAATAAAATTCAACTATGGAATGGCAAGTGTTCGAACACAACTGTTTGATCAAGGCTGAGCTGAAAGCACACACACCCAAAAAAAAAAAACAATTAAATATTTTTTACAGGGTCAAGCAAGCCCCAACCACCACCACCTGCTAATTGTATATACCAACTCCTGCATCATAATATCACAAAAGGATAAATTCCCCACTGTACCACAGCCTCACATAGAAGGAAAAGTGGATTTTCAAACAACTGTAAAAACTTTTTTTCTCTTCAATAATTGGAACTCTTGAACAATCATCAGCAACACACACACACACACATGCACACACACACACACACACACACACACACACACACACACACACACACACACGCACACACACATATATACATATATACACACATCTATTTCCTTCCCCAGCCCTTAATCTAACGCTAACCTGCAAATACTCACACACATCATCATACATACATGCACACACACACATGTACCATGTCTTTGTTTGCTGGTTAAATTTGTTGAAAATCTCTTTGGTGGAGGTATTGGTCATGTGAAGATTTTGTCAAATAGTAGAATCATATAATTTACAAAGTATGTTTCGTCAACTCTAAGGTAAGTGGCAGTGGGGACTAATGTCAAAGCTTTCATTTTTTACAAAGGTTTTGGCATTTTGGTATATAATGTGTGGGTGTGTGCGTCTGCGTGTGTGTGTGTGTGTGTGTGTGTGTGTGTGTGTGTGTGTGTGTGTGTGTGTCTGTCTAGTGTAATGGTACTGTTAGACAAAGGATGTTTAGTACCCTAATGTGTAGGGCTGGACTTCAGGGCTGGGGTGGGGATAGGACTAAGAGTAGCATACTTGAATAAGGTGGATTAGGAAGTATGTTAAATATCTGAACCATGCACATCCTCATGTAGTTATTGCACTTATATAAGTGTATATATATATATATATATATATATATATATATATATATATATATATATATATATATATATGGGTCTACTTTTTTTTATCGAAAGCTCATGCTAAAATGCATTTAAACTAACGTGCACTTTCGTGACTATCAGATTCAGTGAACCAGTAATATCAACAAAAAATAACCACTACAAAGGCATTTTTGCAGGGGGGTACCTATATACCCTGTGCATTTTATTGTAAAATAGTTCATAATCCCTTTTTACAAGATTGATTGCTTAGTAAATTTATTACTATTTTAACTATGCTGAATTTTGGTATGAAATTTTCAGTTTAGTCATTTTTTGGGACCTTTCTTGTTAAACTGTTGTATTACTATTGTGGAATTCCATTTGCAAATGTTATTTGCAGTCATTTTTTTCTTAAATTGCATTCTGGATCTAAATTGCACAAATTCATTGCTACAGTTGAAGTCAAACCTTTCAACTCTACTTTTTTTAGAAACAATCTTAATTTTGCCCACCAAGAATTCCCAAGATGTTGGCTGGCTGAGACGCGCACTAACTAGAGCTTTCCCATTGAAGAAACTGAGAATGTTTTTAAAAGCCAGTTAAAGTTACACATTTTAGGAAAAAAACAGCTATTGGCAAGCAGATAAACTGAGTGCTAGTGAAGGGAAAATGTGTGTGGGAGGGATTCAGCTAGAAAAAGAGAAGAAAAAGTTCTGGATAAGAAGAACTTCATAACTGATTATCAAGAAGCAGATCTGGGGGTGATTATAAGAAATCTGTGTTAAAAAGGGAAACTTTTAGGCAATTAAGACTACAATCTGATAAAAAGCCTGGTTTAAATGAAGCCATATGTATTAAATGTTTTTTATAAATGTTTTTATAAACGTTACTTGTGCAGGGTGACGTGAGTATTTTGAGATGTTCCCTGAATATTTTATGAAGGTTTACATTTGATATTGTTAATTGAAATTGGTATTTAAGAGTTGATGGAAAGGATGTTTTTTTTTTTTATTTTGATGAAGAATTTGGTCAAAAGTGCAAATTAAACAGATATTTCTTCACTACATGGTTGCCTTTTGATGTTTTTGGTTTGAAGGTTTAAGATTACCTGATTTGAAGGGATATTTTAGAACTACACAGTTAAGGCTCTTTATATATATATATATATATATATATATATATATATATATATATATATATATATATATATACATACATACATACATATACACACACACACACACACACACACACACACACACACACACACACACACACACACACACACACATACACACACACAGACACACACACATATATATATATATATATATATATATTTTTTTTTTTCTTTTACAGTTAGAAAGCTATAATTCAAAGTGGAAAGAGATGATGATGATGATGAAGCAGGGAGGTAATTCAAGAAATAAGAAAAGACTGGGATTTTGAACACAGATTCTTAAGGAGCATAACAACAGTCATACAGAATATGACATCACTTAATGATATGAGACATGATAAGTGAAGCAAAGGAGAGTAGTATTGTTGGAAATGAATTCATCCTCAAATCTTGGTACATACCTTCACAAGAAGAATCCTGTTTTTTACAAAATCTCACCAAGACAACACTGATATGTAGACTGTATTTAATATAGCATATATCATGGACAGAAGTAGGTTAAAAATACAATTAAAATAGCTGGGTGCAAAAGACCAAGGATAAAAAATTGTCCAATCCCAGTAGGCTCACTGGTGCAGGGACTGCAAAAAAATGACAGTGCAGAGTCCTCAAGACATGGGAACATTACTGCAATGGGACTAGACCATGCCCAGGGGGAGGATGGCCCCCCTCTTGTAGAAGGAAGTAACAGTCCACAAAAAATCACAAAAATTGATGGGTGGACTCCTGAGGATAAGAAAGAAATGATTTATTGTTACTATTATGCAAGAAGCCCAGAATTTCCAAACAAAAGATATACAGGAAGATTAAGAGAGAAATTAGAGGAAAGAAAAATACTCTCACAAGAAAAACTGTCAGAAGCTTCAAATAAAAATTAGTGGTTTTGTAATACAACAGATTTATAAAAAACACTATATAGACCAAGAAACATTGAGCTGTTTGGAAAAAGAAGTGACTGAAGAAGTGCAAAAATATAAAGAGCAAAATCTAGAGACTTTTGAAGAGTATTAAAAAGAAATATGGTCATGGGAAAGAAAGAGAGATCTGATATGGTGCAATATTTATGCAAAGGAGATGTCAAATTAAGCAATACAAAAAAGGCAGCCCCAAAGATATTCAAAGAGATATACAGGCAAAGGCATCTAGATATGGAAAATTTCACAATAAAAATAAGATCACAAATAAGGAATGGAGAATAGAAGATTAGTTAAGCAGAAGGTAAAAATAGAAGTTGAAGTTATGGAATACTTGCGTAGTAAAGGATTTAGTGTAGAAAATCTAACAAAGGTTACATCACAGTATGACTGAATAACCAGCCCCCAAAGTAAGGAGAAGCAGAAAGAACAGTAGACATCTGAAGAAGAAATATGGACATGGGAAAGAAAAGGACATTTTAATATGGTGCAATATTTATAAAAAGGAGAAAGCAAAACTAATCAATAGAAAAAGAGTAACACCAAAGATATTTGAAGAGAAATACAGGCAAAGGCATCTGGAAAACAAAGAGAAAAGGTTAAAAAAAAGGATTAGTAATGCAGAAGTTAAAGAAATTGAAACTGAGGTCATGGATTACCTGTGAAGTGAAATATTTAGTGTAGAAAATCTAACTCAGATAACATTTTAGCAGGATAGAGCAACAGATCCCCAAATTAAGGAGAAACCAGTGGAGTGGCAACATCTGATCAGTTTCCGTAGGAAAGCAGTACAAATGTTGAGTTGGAGTTGTATAGCAAGGGAAGGAATAGGAAACTGTGGCAACTCTGATGCAGTTAATGTTATGGACTGATAGGCCAGTGAGTTCTCATATGAAAGAGCAATGGATGACATAGGATGAAACTGAAAAGATGTGGCACAGGAAGATGCTCTGGAACTTTCTATAGAATACGCACAGGAAATGGAGAACAAAGTATGTGTCATCAGTTTAGAAGAAAATGATCTAAGAGAAGAGTTTCTTGATTTAATATAGATGGACAGACATATTAAGATCAATGAAAGAAATAGACTACAGAAAGTTAATAAATCCCAAAAAGTTAGAAGATTGATAAAACAAATGAACACAGTAATTATAACTGTTCATAGAGATTTGTGTGATGTAACAGAAGTAAATAGCATATAGTGCGGTGCAGCTAAATTAATAACAGATAAAGTCTTACCACAATACAGGGCAGTAAGAGAAAGGAAACGGAGAAATCGAATGCCATCATGGAAGTATCGATTAGAGAAAACTATACAGCAGTTAAGACAAGAAGTGTTACTCAGAAAGATAGACGTGATAAAAGCAATCCAGAGTATTATAACAGATCAGGCTCTATTGCACACTATAGCAAATAATAAACTAAAAATATCAGCACAGGCAGAAAAACTTAGAAGACATGCAGATAAATATAAAGGAAAAGTACAAAATCAGCAATTTATTGATGACTCAAAAAAAATGTATAGAGAATTGGGAAAAAAGGCAAAACGAAACACCACCAAAAAAAGAAGAAATAGATACATTTTGGAGAAATATGTATGAAGATCCTGGGGAACATAACAAAGATACAAAATGGGCAGAAGAAGTAAAAGAAAGAATAAAAAGTTCAAATGTAGAGGATATGAAATGGGATGAAGTAAAGGCCAGAGAGATTGAAACAAAGTTAAGAAAAGCTCCTAAATGGAAAACTCCAGGCTAAGATGCAATACTTAGCTTCTGGCCAAAAGTATTAACATGTTTACATGAAGATTTAGCCATAGGTTCATAGGTAGGTACTAGGCAATCAGCCCAAGGGCCTACGTAAGCCTAGCCAACAAGTTTCCATGGCTTATGCCACCCAATAAAGTTATTTTCCTGTGCCCCTGTCGAGCAGAGCCCCGGGGTGTATTTCCTATTTCCCATCCACTCATCAAGATTTTTCTTGAAGAGTGCTAATGAAGAACTTTGCTTGACATAGATGGGTAGCTTGTTCCAGAGAATAGGAAGTATCTGGGACAGGAATTTATCCCTCCAGCTTGTCCTGTTTATTGTAGTGACAAGGTTTAGGTCCCTAAAGCGTGTAGCTCGGAGGGATTGGGATTTCTTTAGGTATAGCATGTCCAACAGCTCTGGGTTTGACATAGCTTTATATGTTAGGCAGAGATCACCTCGGAGAAGGTGATATGTTACGGAGTAAAGCTGGAGTTTTTTGAGTTGGTCAGTGTAGGGCATTTGTTTGAGGCCAGTAATCCTCTTTGTGAGGTACTTCTGTGGCCTTTCCAGCTGCTGCAGATGTCTTGTGAGGTACATTCCAAAAGGGGCATTGTAATCTATAATAGGTCTAATGAGTGTTGAGTAGAGGGGAACAGTGACCTCATTTTTCCTGGATGAAAACCCTTTTATGATGAGGTGTGCCATGTAGAAGGACTTCCTGACTACTGTGGCGATGTGAATATCAAAGGAGAGACTACTGTCCACCTGGGTCCCAAGGTCTCTTATCATGCATATGGTGTTAAGTAAATTGCTGCCTATGTGGTAGTTCATGGGTACAGAGTTTTTACCAAAGGGGATGACACTGCACTTTTTGGCATTGAGCTTGAGGCCATGGCTCTGACACCAAGCATCTGTCTCAGTGAGGCCCTTCTGTAGGATGTCCACATCATTTGGGGACTTGACTATGAGTAAGAATTATTTATATGCATACCCCGAACAGACACCAGTCTGGTTAACAACCGGAAAAACAATGCTCCTACTTAAGAGTGAACCTGCAAGCTATCCTAAAACCTATAGACCAATAACTTTCCTTCCAACGATGTATAAACTATATATTGGAATTGATGCCGACAGAGTTTATAGTCATTTAGAAGAAAACTCAAGCATGGCAATAGAGCAAAAAGGTAATAAAAGAAAGCCATATGGAACAAAGGATCATTTGTTGTGAAATAAAGACATAATGGAGAACTGTGAAAAGGGGAAGCATCTAAGCATGGCATGGATAGACTACAAAAAAGCATTTGACAGTATCCCACATTCATGAATAAAAAAGTGCTTAAAAATGTATAAGATACACCCTACATTGATCGACTACATTACAGTGACCATGAAACAGTGGCAAACCACTTTGCAGCTAAACCATGATAAAGAGCAAATTATTATTCCAGGGATAAAAATTCAAAGGTGGATATTCCAGGGTGACTCTCTGTCACCGCTGCTCTTTTGTCTTGCCCTAAACACATTAAGCTGTCTACTTAACAGATTAAGTCATGGCTACAATTTGGCACCCAGAATACAACAAAGTGTAAATACTTCTCATCTTTTTTTTTTTGTGAATAATTTAAAACTGTATAGTTCACCAGATGAGGAACTGGAAGCACAACTGCAAATGGTCAAAACTTTTTCAGATGATATAAGAATGTCATTGGTCTTGATAAATGTGAAAATGCAATCTTTAAAGCAGGAAAACTGCAGCACCAAGAAAACATCAGTTTGGAACAGGAGCGTGATATAAAAGAACTTGAGCAAGAGGGGGTGTATAAATATTTGGGAACTGATGAAGGATCAACAGTAAAACATGAACAAATGTGAATAAAACTTAGTAAGGAATATTTTAGAAGACTAAAATGAATACTGAAAACAGCACTGACATTTAAAAAAGGAAAGCTGCAGCACCAAGAAAACATCAGTTTGGAGCAGGAATGTGATATAAAAGAACTTGAGCAAGAGGGAGTGCATAACTATTTGGTAACTGATGAAGGATCAGTAGTAAAATATGAACAAATGTGAATAAAAGTAAGGAATATTTTGGAAGACTAAAATTAATACTGAAAACAGCATTGACATCTAGGAACAAAGTCCAAGTGGTAAACCAATTTGCTCTTCCTATCCTAACTTACACTTTTGGAATGACTGACTGGCCCCAAAAGGTGTTGGATAGGTTAGACAGGAAAACAAGAAGGATGCTTCATGCTCATCAAATGATTTATAAAAGTCAGTGCATACCAAGACTATTCCTTGTCCTAAAGGAGGTATGGGCCTCCTCAAAATTGATTACGTGTATATATCTGCAATTGTGGGACTGCATACATATCTACAGATCTCACAAGACCCAAATGTAGTAAAAGTTTTGAAACATAAGGAGAATAAATCTAAGATGTCTTCCCTGCTTAGTTTAGCAGAAGGATATCGGCGTCAAGCAGGAATGGAAACCAAACCAGAAATAGATGAAAATCAGGTAGCAACTGAATGTGTCAAAAAAAAGAAAGAATATAAGGTGAAGGAGCAGATGAGAAGGCAAGAAATATAGAAAATACATAAATACTGTATAGTTGAAAGTACTGCATGTTGAACAGGATCGAATGCAGGAATGGTTAAGGAGAGGTGAATTTAAACCAAAAGATGAAAGGTTAATATTGGCTGCCCAAGACAGTGGACTATGAACACGTTGGTTTACAAAGTCCATTGAACAAGAGGGAGAAACAGACAAATGCAGGTTTTGTAAAACAGAATTGGAAACAATCACACATCTTGTTGCTGGTTGTGATATACTAATGGCAGAAGGACTGTATACTGAAAGGCGTAATAATGTGGCGAGACTGTTGCACTGGGGGTTGTGCAAACATTATGGTATTGAAGTGGTTGAAAAATACTGGAAACATGAGCCACAAAGCATCACAGAAAATGATGAAGTTTATATCACATGGGATCATCCATTACCAACAGTTCAAAAATGGATGCAAGAAAAACAGATATTGTAGTCCATGAAAAGAAGACAAAAGTAGCATTGATCATTGAAATTGCTACACCCAATGACTACAGTGTCTTACATACAGAGAAACACAAAGTCAAAATACCAGGATTTTCAGGCAGAAATGAGGACAATGGGAAGAAGGATACCAGATAGTTCCAATAATAGTAGGAGCAATGGGTCTTATAAAAAAGAATTTGCAATCATACTTAGATATATTACCAATATATGTAACGCCATACGAACTGCAGAAGGAGTCGTTACTGGGCACACTGTGGGTGCTGTAAAGAGCACTTCTGGCTAACATCAAAGATTGAAATAATACTAATTTCATGAATTTAATCATACTTTGATTTAGGAATGGGGTCCATTGCAGTCATTGTATTAGAAACCCAAAAATACTTGGAGAAATTAAAAAAAGTGAGAATATTATATTCATAAAGTAGCAGAAAGTATACTAAGAAATATGCCAGCACAGGAATGGAGAAAGGAGATTCTGCCAGTGGGGATCACTGCACATAAGGGGTACAGATAACAGGCAAGAGAAGGCTGGAATTTACTGGAGGAAGCTGGAAAAGAAACCAAAGTACTGAGAACAAATAATTAGAGAAAGGTAATAGAATGGGAAGAGGCCAAGAAGATATCTGGAATGCAAGTCAGTGATTGCCTTCCCTATCAGGGATTGATATCAGAGTATAGACAAAGAGAAAGGGATAGGGGAATCCTAAATGAAAGACTTGTACTGGTTGACTTTGTAATTGAATCTAGAATAGAAGCTGCTGTTAAAAAAGAGATAATTAGTAGGGCATATAAAATATTGCACAATAACAACAGGAATCAATCAGAGGAGGTCAGAAAAGATTGGGAAGGGAGAGTAGATATGCAACTCACAAAGAAACAATGGGTGGACATATGTATGACTCCTAAATATGCAACAAAATCTAGAAAATGCTGGATTTTTGCCTGGAAGTGTTTGCATAGATACTTTTATACCTCAAGCAGTGTATAAATAATTTTTACTCAGGTCAATGGCAAATGCAGGAAAAAAAAACGGATTAAGTATTCAATCAAGTGGACTGCTAAGTATGTCAGAAATAAAAAAGAAGCAAAGGATAACATAAATTGTTGCATAAAATAAAATCTTTATGAAAATGGTAGAGGAATTGAAAACTTGAGGTTTTCTATACTACCAACGAATGTGGAGGGAGTGGACTGTACTAACTTTATGAAGACACAAATAAGTAACTGGACTGGTGCTCCACAGGATAATCTGTTAATTGAGAGGATGCATTGCATATATGCTCCTAATATAACCTCCAAAAAGAACATGAGACTGATAGTTGTTAAAATGGAGTCATACCAGCACAAGGAGATACTTCTGATAAAACTGTGGCAAAAGGGGAAAGTAATGAACATTGGCAGTGCCAGAGTTGTTGTTGTTGACTTTCGGCTTTTCCCGGTTAGGGGTCGCCACAGCGGAACTCCGGTCCGCTAATGATTGGCAGTAGATTTTCACAAATGCCGAGGTGCCAGCTTAACGTTCAACCTTCAACGAAGGCATGCCCATTTACGCATGTCTTTCGAATGCCCACCCAACTGCGGGGAGGACATGCAGACTCCACACAGAAGGCACTCCCGCATTGGCAGTGCCAGAGTATTTGTGGAAAATGAGTAGTCACCTTACTTTAGGCAGAAGATGAGTATGTTTAGCCCATTCGTTAATAGATATTGTGAAGCTGGTGGGAGATTCAACCTGCTATACCCAGAGGTCTGAATATTTTTTAGGTGGGTAAAACATTTATATAGCGGCAGATCTAACTTTGGAGAAGACAAAAAAAGTACATAAAACAGATCTCCAGTCAGCAAAGTTCAATAGAGACTGTGCCAGTGAAACAGTTTCCCTGGTTTTAAAAGAAAATGCTTGAGTTACACAGAGTGGCCCAGAAGTAGAACAAGAGACTTTGGAGTAGCTTAGATTCAAACCAAATGAAAATAAGAAGCTAAGTAATAAGTAAACTTATTGGTCAATTTCAGGAATAGAAAATCTTAGTCCTGATGTGATTGGCTTGAGCTAATGGGAAAGAAATGAAAATGAGCAGCCATGTTTTGACATGAGAAACTGGAATTTGAACCTGATACTGATATGGTGAGAGAACGAGGACTACACAAAGCATTAATAATAAATAAAACTTGGTAAATAGCCGAGGAACTTTTAACTTCACTAAGTGATACTTATTTTAAAATGTAGAAAATTGGGGGGGTGTAAGTAAAATAACTTTTCACTTATGTATATTGTGTTGAATATATTAATAGTGTTTTAAAATGAAATCTATAATTTAGTGAATGTTTTGACATTGTTGTGAAATGCAGTACAGTAGTTCATATGTTTATACATGTGGGGAGGTAAGAGTACAATGATGCATGGTATGTATAAGGAAATACGTTTTGTCTTGAGTGATAGCTTACTATATTAATTGTAAGCCAGTTTAATACAGGCAGACAAGATTCCCCACCAAGGAGAATATAGCAACCAAAAGTAGTTTTCAGAAGTACTGTTTTTTTTCCTTGGATGGATTAGCGTCAATGTTTCATGTGGGTATAAAATAAATGAAGGTAAAAAAAAAGCCTGTAGCAGAAAATTATGTTTCTATACATGAATTAATTCAACAATACCCATATTTGCAGGAACATGAAAATATAAAGTGTGTAGATTTATGGTTTAAAAAGAATTCTGTTAGGGCAGCAGGGCAGCTAAGTATATATGGAAAGTGACCAAGCAAAAAAATTGTTACTAAAATAAGAGATTGGAAATTAATGGCCATGGATAGTAAGATAGAGGCATTGAAAATGGTTTCGTTCTTTTGATCTTGTACAAAGGTCAGCCATACTTTTCTCAGCTACTAAATAAGTTTTTAAGGTTCATTTACATACAAGCAGAAGGTTATAATTCAAAGTGGAAAGGGGTGAGGATGAAGTAGGGGCAGTTCAATACCTTACTATGTTGAGGCAATTCAGATCTTGTGTGGTGTGAATGACTTGAGACGTATCTCTTTGGACTATATGAAGAGGGACATGACTGAGCTCTCTGAATATGTGTCAACGGCAGGTATGTCCCTAGCCTTAAGCAGCATACTACCCTCACCAAGGATGATGCCACAATACAAACAAAAGATGATCGACTTTAACAATTGGCTTACCTTCTGGTGTCAGTCGAAGGGGATCCAGTTCTTGTCAGCCTGAGACGACATGGTCGACAGACCTTGATGCTTTGCCAGAGATGGTCTTCACCTGTTATACCTGGGATTTCAGTTGCTGGCTAAGGCTCTTGCCTCCCTCATAGTGCCTTTTTTTAGGCAATGTTACAAGAACAAAATTTCCAACATAAATTCCTCCTCTAAAACTAACATTAGGGTTATCCTGCTAAATGTTAGGAGTCTAAATTTAAAACTGGACCCTCTAAAAGCTGTCCTCACTCTCAAAGATGCTGATTCTGTGCAGTGGTGAGACTTGGTTTAAGGCCTCAGAAAGCACCCCAGCCATATTGGGTTATAATGCCTTCCACACATTTAGACCACCAAATAAGAGTGAGAAAACTAAAGTGGGAGTAGTATCTATATTCATCAAAGATAAATGCACCTCCAGATTGGTTAAACTGAGTGAGTCCCTTTTACTACTCCGAGTCCAACTTACCATAGGCAAGACCCCCCCTACAAGTTATTGCCAGTTAGAGAACCTCCTCCCATAAACCAGGACACCCACAATGCCTATCTGGACCTACTGGAATCACCCAATACACAACCAAACACCATGGTTTTGGAGAATTTCAATACCCATCCATAAACTGGGCAAACTATACCTTTACCAATGCATTTGCCCAAATATTCTTGAACCTTGTTAACTCAAACACCCTGGACTAGTTAGTTGGCACCCCCACAGGGGTTTAATCATTCTAGACTTGGTGGTCACAAACAAGGGTGACCATTGCAACACCCCAAAAGTACAGTCCTCCCTGGTGAAATCTGATCACAGGTCAGTCTCATTTGAAGTGACATTTGTGCCTGACCTACCCTCAGCTGTAGCAAGACTAAAAAACTTCTCAGAGCTAACTATATCATTCTAAGAGACAGCATTAGTAGTTTCACAACTCCTGCCCCTACTGTTGGAAAGGACACCTATGCTGGAATATACACCAAAGCCTTGTATAAACATCTACACATCAACTCAGCCGTACTGGACAGGTTCAAAGTAAATTCTTCTAGAAAAAACAAACTTGCTTGATGGACATCTGCCATAAATAAGCTATACAATAGGAGAAAAACTACTATCTAAAAGCAATAAGGATCAGTCCCATAACTTGAAGCCACTACCTCCTCTGATTAAATAAGCAAACAAGACACCTAGTAAAGAAATCTAAAGCCTAGCTAAGGATAACTATAAGGCATTCTTTGGCTACATCGGTAACCTCAATAGAAAATCCCAGATTTGTTCAAAACTTGTTGTAAATGGCACAACTTATACTAAACCAGTGGATATTGCTAACCTGCTGGTGGATAGATTTAGTGAAAACTTCTTCCCCTTGTCCTCCACCTCATATACCTCAAGACATCCTGTCTGTATGTCCTCCCCCATAATCTCTAGGGAATAGGTCCTTAACACCCTTTCTAAAGCCAAAAGCACAGCCTCTATGGTACCAGACAACATCCATAGCTGTGTTCTAAATTGTTTAAAACAGGAATTAGCTGTACCACTGGGCACACTCTTCAACCACAGCCTAAACACTTGCTATGTCCCTGCAGAATGGAATACTGCTACTGTCATCCCCTTACATAAGGGGGGGAAGTCCATCCACTGAGCCTGGAAACTACAGACCCATAAGTCTGACCAGCCTCATCTCTAAGACCATGGAATGAATCATCATGGACCTTATAAACAACAACATTGGCATTCTCCAAACGCTACACCTGACCCAGTTTGGATTCATTAAAGGGAGATCATATCTTTTTAACTTGGTGGACTTCTGTGAGACAGTCACCAAAGCCCTGGATGAGGGTAAAGCTGTCCACATGCCCTATTTGGACTTGGCAAAGGCCTTCAACACCATTCCCCACTCAGGTATCATACACAGACTTACCCAACTAAATGTAAACCAGCATATAGTTATGTGGGCTGCTAACTGGCTCACCAATAGAACACACACAGTTAAAATAGGGGACTCTACATCCACTAACAGACCAGTTATCAGTGGAGTTCCACAGGGCCCAATGCTGGGGACCCTATTGTTTGGAATTTACTTTTCAGAAGTATAGGCCAAACCAAAAAGCTTGTGGCCGACAGAGTTTGCAGATGACTGCAAAGCTGGGAGTGGTCATAGAAACCCCAAGAGACATTGACAGCCTACAGGAGGGTCTTACACTAACCAACAATGGTGCCAAAGTCATGGGCTCAAAGTAAATGAAAAAAAAATGTATCATCATATCCTTTGACAATACAGATGTCCCTACACATTGCCACATTGATAATAACACCTTAAGTACTCAATCCGCACTGAGAGATCTGGGTACACAGGTTGATAGTAACCTCTTCTTTGACTATTATGTTTCTTCAGTGGTAAGGAGAGCCTTCTACATTGACCATCTTATAAGTAAGGGGATTGCATCCAGGAAAAAGTTAATCCTAACCCCCCCCCCTGTACTCTTCCCTTATCAGACCAATAATAGAGTATAATTCTTCCTTTCGTATGTACCTCACCAGGCAACCACCTACAACAATTGGAAAAACCACAGAGGTACCTGTGAAAGAAAATTCAAGGAGTTCAACACATGCTTTATGTTGATAGTCTAAAATCCCCTGTCTCTATACTCTGTGTCTTACAGACTACTCAGGGGTGATCTATATCTTGCATATAAGGCAAGCTCAGAACCTGCACTGTTGGAAATGTTGCACATTCACAAGTTTAATGGCACTCGCTGCACTTGCTCTAGTGGTATTAAACTGAGATGCGACATTAACAAGACTTGCTGGAGCAATAGATTCATCTCCCAAAGGCTACCCCTGCTCTGGAACAGGCTGCCAATTCAGGTGAAACAGAGCCCATCATTGACCCTTTTTAAGCATGATTTGGATGATTGGATGGGTAATGGCAAGCTCGCCCCTGGGGTCTTACCTGTGTGCCTTCTTTAATTTCTCCAAATCTTTTGGGTTTCTAGTACCATGACGGGAATGGACCCCATTCCTAAGGCAAAGTATGATTAAAGTTCATGAAATTAGTGTTGTTTCACTCTTTGATATCCTTCTAGCTAGGGACTGCAGATGTTAAGTTAGGTATGCTCATTGCACTGATATAAGAGAGAAATGGGTTAAAACTTGGCAAGGCTTGTAAGGGCCCAGGGCCATTAGCCTAGTAACCTCCTTTGATCCTATGATAATAACCACCAAATAGAATACTATATTCAAAAATTTACAGAAAATATTATAAGAACTAAGCCAATATAGGAATAGAGAAAGGAGATTTTGCTAATAGGGATGACTGCAAGTAGGGTTATGCAAAATCATAAAGAGGAGGCTGGAATTTACTTGAGAAAACTGTCAAAGGGACCTCGGTATGTGGAGCAAATAATTAGAAAGGGAAATGTAATAGACTGGGATGAGGCCAAGAAAAAGTTTGGACTGCAGGTTAGAGACTGCCTTCCCTTTAAAGGATTGATATCAGTGTATAGGCAAAGAAAATGGATAGTGAAATCTTAAGTGAAAGATCTACTCTGTTAAAGTGTTTAATCAACTCTAGAACAGAAGCTGATATTGACAAAGGGATAATTAGTAGGGTATGTTAAATATTGCATGCTAACTGTAAGAATCAATCAGATGGGGTTAGACAAGATTGGGAAGAGAGACTGGAAAAGCAATTTACAAAGTAACAACAGGAGGACATATGTATGGCTCCCAAGTGTGCAACAAAAGTGAGAAGGCTTAGGATTTTTCGTTGAAAGTGTTTGCATAGATATTTTATACCCCAAACACACTTCAAAGACTATTTCTTCATGTAGATAGCAAATGTTTGAGTTGGGATAGGAAAGAAAAGAGATAACAGGGAAAATGTTTTCTGAGAGTGTAGTCAGTTAGCAGATTAAAAAAAAAGTCCTTACAGAGTACTCTTTCAGAATTATTGGGGGGGGGGGGGGGTAAATGGCTGTAACTAAGCAAATGGTTCTTTTGAGCTGAGACACGATCTGAACTGTCTTGACATAGTAAGGTCTTCTTAAGTGTAATATTGGTGGCTGCCAAAAAAAAAGCAAATACTAGAAAATGGAAACTAAAATCTAAACCATCTATATTTGAAGTATTGAATATTATGAAAGAGATAAATGAACTGAAAGAGGGATCTTTAGAAAAGAGAGGGAGCAAATTACATAAAAATAAATAGAATTTATGGGGAAAATAAATGCAGAATGATGCTCAGGAAGAGGAGAGAGAGTTAACGGAGGGCAGGAATTGAGTGATTTATAAAAAGTACTGAAAGACTATTGTTATAAACAAAGAAAACGTAATGCATAATATGTGCAAATTGAAAAAATGTTATTACGGGTTGTTTTCTTTTATGAGCAATTAGCTGATTATTTCAATGTGGAACATCCAGTGATACCAGTGTTTCAGGGTCTCCCTAAAATACACAAGAGCTTGATTTCACCACCTGAGACCCATAGTCTCAGGTAGGAAATGGCTTACAGAGCCTTTTTGTTGTGACCTGTTCTTAATAGGATTCCTACAGTACTTAATGATACTAGACAATTTCTGAAAGATCTTAGCTCTTTTGTGAAGGAGAAAACTTTTGATTTAGAGAATGTTTTGTTAGTGACATTGGCTGTAGAGTCACTATTTACCTGCATTCCGAATCATGAGGGCCTGAACATAATTAAGTCATTTTTGACTTTGCATAGTGACTATGATGTGAAACAGATAGATCTTATCTGTCTGTTTCTGGAATTAGTATTGACTAATAATGTGTTTCTTTTTCAACAAGATTATTACTTGCAGAAAGTTGACGTAGCTATGGGCACATCGTGTGCCAATAGCTACGCCAACATGGTTTTAGCAAAATGGGAAGAGCAATTTGTTTTTGATTGTATGTTTACATCAAAGGTCCTTTTTTACAGGAGATTTATGACAATGTGGCTCTACTATGGGGAGAGTCTGAGAATAATGAACGGAATGATTTCATAGAATATTTGAATAGAACCACTGAGTTTCTAAAGTTCACTAGCACTGTCTCATATTCAGAGATGTTTGTTTTTAGATGTATGTTTAACTAAGGATGAAATGGCATGTTTATCAACTACTTTGTATAGAAAGCCCTCCAGCAGAAATAACATATTGAGATGTGATAGTATGCATCCCTCTCATATGTTTAAAAACATTATGAAAACACAAGGGATGAGGGTATCTCGGCTGAATAGTACTGCTGATGGATTTTCAACAGATTTAGACATGATAGCAGATGAATTTCTGACTAGAGGCTATAATAAAAAAGAAATAAGTAAGATGAAAGAAGACATCAAGTCTAAGAGGTTCACTGAGTCTGTAGCACGTCCTTATTTCTCAACTGAATTTCCTGTTGAACAGCAGGTTGAGACTGTGAAGCTACAGAGTCTTCCACTAGTACTACCTTATGCTAGTGACTTTAGAAGGATTAGACAGACGATTGATGAGCACTAGAATATCTTGACAATGGATGATAGAATCTGTGATATTGTGGGTGTTAGACGTAATTACACCTACAAAAACAAGAAATCTCTTAAGCGACGTCTCTGTTATAGAGATCATAAATATACAGAGCACAATATGGAAGTGTATTCTAGGCTAGAAGGCATACATCCCTGTGGTTCCTGTAGACATTGCTCTTCCATAGATAGACTAAATAAATTCATACATCCAGTTTCTAAGAAAAAATATGTTTTGAAAGTGTCAGCCAATTGCAAAACTACGAATATTATCTATTTAGCTACGTGTGTGGCATGTGAAAGTTTTTATGTTGGCAAGTCTAATAGGTTGCTATATGAACGTATTCGTGAGCATAAATATGCTTTGAAGAAGGCTGATCTAACAAATGGACTTGCTAAACATGTTTATGAGCTAGGCGCATCACATTACTTTAAGTTTAAAGTAACTGAGACAGTAAAAATGGGTCCTAGAGGTGGTGACCTTGTGAATTTCACTGAAGAAAGGGAACTGCACTGGATATGTAAATTTCTTGCTGATAGGAAACCAGGTTTAAATAACAAGGTTTCTTTAAAACCTGTTCTTAGATTCAGGGATTTGCATAAATTATTCCTGAAGTCTGCTGATTGGTTTGTTTGTATTTTAAATAATAAGCAGTTATGATGTGTAAATTAGTCTGTGGAAGAACTGTGAGTTTGAAAGCGCTTACTGTCTCTTTGCTGGAAATAAATAGTGGGTTTTTAAGGCATGGCTGCTGTGAACTTTTCGTTCTGTTGATGATACAACATTACTTTAACCAACAGCTTACAAAGTTGAGAAAAGCTGGACAACATGCAATACAGAATATCACACGTCCTTTTGATGTAGTTCAATTATCAAAAACATTGAGCAAAGTACACACCAACATTCTTACAGTTTTAAATCTACTTCACTTCTATCCTTTTTTGGTTTCTCCCCACCATCTCAAAACCATTTCATAGTCATTTCTAAGTATTATTTTAATAATGAACTTAATGTACTATAGTAACCAAATAACTGTAAAAGTGGCACATTATGAAAGATATGTGATTCAAGGCATAGGCAACACTGCTCATTTCAAGCAATCCTCACACAATTCTGTGGACATCCTGTAACTTCCCTGATGGTTTCTGTCCTTGCACACAACCATTTATGTGACCTTTACAATGCACTTCATCACTGACACCTTTATTTCCTCTTTTAACTCCCTTCCCACTTATTCTTGACCACTATGTTAATACTGGTCCACATTAAATTTCAAACTTGTAAATGTATCAAAATCTAAATAAAATATAGGACATTGCTTGTTTTTTCCAGGAATGCTCACATATTATGCACCTTAGAATTTGTTCAAACATTATGGTGCTGCAGTAGCGTTGTTACCTCACAGTAAGACGCTGTCCGGTTCGATTCTCAGCTAGAGCATCTTCTGCATGGAGACATGCATGAATGGGCGTACCTTCGTTGAAGGTTGTGCATTTCAGGGCTGGTAACTCGGCATGTAAAAATCAACTACCAATCATTAGCGGACCGGAGTTCCGCTGTGGCGACCCCTAACCGGGAAAAGCTGAAAGACATAAACATTATAAGCAGTAAACAAAAACAGTGATTTTTATCTGCAGTCATACTGTACATTTGCATTCCAACATCATTTCTAGCTACATACACCTAGGAGACTAACACTTCTCATAAGCAGATGGGAGCTAGAAATCATTCAAGAAACTGCTCACACAAATGCCGCCATATGTATTTCAGCAATTTATACTGAATAATCATGATTATCTGGGCATTCTGAAGCATGCATTTGATGAGCAAAACATCACACACCCCTATAATCCACCTCTTTACTCTCCTTAAAACCAAAAATAAGTGTAACAAGCAGGTGTAAATATTTACAAATGCATGTGCATACATGTTTCATGTACTAATCTTAATCTATTTCCTTCCTTTGTAACAGCAAAATAACATAACTAATATTTGAAAAAAGCATCTTTCTACAAATATACTTGAGTGACTTTGCTTTGTAAAAAGGCATGACACTGCTGAAATAAAAATGTAAAAAGGCTTTTTTTTTACAGAAGGAGTAATGCAGTGTTGTGGCACCAGCTGAATTTCTCTTTGACTGCACTCCATTTTGCTTTGTGACAAGCCAAATGCATGAACAAGTGATCTGGAAGTACATAGACTAAACCTGACGTGTCGAAAGCTTGTATAGCACCCAAGCTTCAAATGTGAATGTTTTGTAAAGGACAGTTTAGCTATAACCTTCTTTTGTAAATTCCTTGTAGGATAAGATTGGGATAAAGAAAATGGCTACTCAATTAGTGCAAATGTTTCTTTGGTATGCTAAGAAGGGCATGCATAATAAATTAACATATATATGCTAATGATCTACTTTAGATATGTGATGTTACTAAGTAACTGGTTGCCAAGAAAAGAATGTCAGAATCTACACAGCTCTCCTGAAATAGGTCAGCGTTCTTTTGACAGTCAGGCTTACTGAAGCTGTGGTAAAAATAAACTTAAACGCAAATGGCTGACATCTACTATTTTATGTGGAAATTTTACTTATCCATGCACCATCTTGGACACATGCTAAGGTAAATCAGTTTACCAAGAAAATTCTTGGAATTGCTGTCTACCTCAAATTTATTTAAACTTGTAAGAGAGCCTAAAGATGAAAGAAAACCTCAGATATGGTGTCCATTAACAATGAAAATATTACCTTCAGTCATCTTTATAGAGATGCTAGTGGAGAATTTGGACCACAATTCATCCATTTCCTCCACACACAGAAGGAGCACTTCCTGAGAAAATGAGATTGGAACAGTATTATCAGCTATGGTGATCCTTGTAACTTATGGTCAGTATTTCTAAGAATCTGTTCTAATGCCACAGAATTGTTCATTCCAGTCACTGGTAAATATTCTTCTGTCCCTTTCCAAGCTCCAGTGAACAGAGGGATAAAGTCTCAACTGTAACCCTTATGACCCAAGTTTGATTACTGACTCAGATGATGGAGAGATTAAACAAAAGAAAGGGATGTCCAAGCAGTAGGCTGACTATATTCAAGATCACAAAACTGTTGTCAATGACCTCAAAGAGATGGCCAATATATTTATCAAAGTCTTTTGTTTGTCATGTCCAGCATTCCACATGTATTTGGCTTTAGCTCAATAACTGTGATTACTCATTAACAACATCAAGCAGGGGCATTGTTTTTATGGAAAAAAATGAAAAATAAATGTTAAAAATAATAAAAGAGCAAATGACCACAACACTAGGAATAAAATTTTATTTCCCCTCCTGCCTCTGCAAAAGCCTTCCAAGGTGTCTAAAAAACAAGGTAGGAATGGTAAAACGGATGAATTCACAAATGTAACTCTGTATCTGGAATTGTGTTCTAAGCATCTTATTAATAATACCACCTGTCTACATTTTGCTAAAAGTGCAGAAGTATATAACCAATCATGAAAATACATTTTACTCCTTTTGCTTAATATGTTGATTAGGCAATATGTAAGAGGATAATATAAATAAGAAGTTTGTAAGAGGATGATGCAAATAAGAAGTTTTATCTATCAGAGACCAAAAAGGCAGTTTTGAATTGTCTTCCTATGGTCCACAAACATTTGAATTGTCCTCCTTGGAGACTTATACTGTCTGGTCATGGTACTTTATTGGAGAGTCTAGGAAGGCTTAGGAATCCCTAACTAATGAAACCAGTAGACTTAGACTTCAAATGTGTTATATTTGTGATTTTCTTCATTTGTTACAAAAACATTTGGTACTCACGTATTATCGCAACCAGATCTTGTAACCTGGGGCTCTTCCTGATACGATCGCAAAATGACTGTATAGTAAACTGAAATGGGGTGTGTGAAGTCCAAATCACTTTTTGGATTCTGAAAGAGGAAGTGGAGTAATGGGCAATTTTGTCGTCCTTGGCACCACCCTTTACCAGCGTAACATCCACCAAAATAACATGAGCAGGGCACACTACATTACATAAGCTTCCTGCATGTCATTCTGACAGTGCCAAAATAGTAGTCACCACTTCATACACCCCTTTTCACTTAAGAGAAAAGTCATTTCGCGATCACATTAACAGTGACAGCATGCTACAAAATTTGGTTGTGATATCATGGATGAGGAGATGTTTTATTTTTCAGAAGTAGGAAGGTGCCCTTCAATTTTGTTTGTTTATAGCCATTGTTGTACTATCCACAATTCCTGGAATGACTGTTTCAGTGTTGTTTTGCATTACAATGACAGCCGAAGTAAAACCAGAGAAAGTTTTGCACTTAACACACTACTTTCCGTTGTTCTTGGTATCTTTAATAATACCTACACTTGTGAAGACTTGAAAGGTTTCAATGTGGCCAACTGCATTCAATCCCATGGAGAACCAGACCTTTAAAAAAAAAGGACGCTAAATACGGAGTCCCGGAAACAACAGTAACTCATTCTAAGGTCATTCATCCTTTGTGCTCTCTTGTTTCCAAGTACTGACTCATGTTTGTGAAAATTGCCCCAGAAAATAGGGACAGAATTTAAACATTACTCGTAGAAACTTTTTAGAAACTGCAGAAATTGCTACTTACGTATTACTGACTGGTCTGCAATCTGGTTGCGATAATACCAAACATTCTTCTGTGTTGTGGCAAGAAGGCATTTATTAGCTAATATAGATGTGGCCAGCTTCAACACTGAAATACAGCATAAACATGATGTGAAATATCCTAATATCTATTTGGGTGCTTTTCTACTTACACGTTTCGTTGGTAAGCTTACTTTCTTCTGTCTGAAGAATATTTTTTTCTCTTTAGTGAGAGTATTTGCCCCTAACAGAAACAAACAGCCATATGTGCCTCATTTGCACATAATTATTCCAATTTGGTCATGGCATTATTTGAGCAGGGATATATTTGGTTGAATGTATGTTATCTGATCTAAAAACAGACTAATACAAATGACTGAACTGAAATGATCTAAACACACTTCATTTAACTTAGCGTAACTCAAAAAATATTAAAAAAAAAACGTTTTTGCAAGAAACAAGCCTCCAGCACCCCAAAAAAGGGAAAAAACACTGGAAGTACACCACCAACTTAGACAACCCAAAACAATGAGATAAAGCAAACTACAATATTATCTACAAATCTGTAAGAAAATTAATACTACATAGTGTCATAACTGGTAAAATATCCTAGAGATTATCATTATATCAGGTGAGTTCAATCGCTTTTTAGGCCACTTGTGATTAGGTGAAGTAATAAATTAGTTCAATGAATCCCATCTGTTGCAGTACCTTTTCTAGCCAACATATTCTCTGTCTTTAAAATATATTGATGATTTAATATTAATTACAAGAACTTTCCAATTTTTTTCAGAATTTTCGAACTATAGAGTCGGGCCTAGTTTTATACATTTTGTCAACCTGCTATAGTTAACTTTTCAGATATGTTGCTTATTGGTACTGTTACCATACTATCAGAATGAAATTCAGCCTTGACTACTTTATATTTGTAGTAACATTGCTCACTTCTTTGCTTTATTTAGATTTATTGCAATGATTTTCAACAAGAAGCCTCTAAAAATACTGACAGCACTCTTTGATCATGGTTGTGACAATGGTAGCATCACAAAGGCCTAGTGGTCTGTCACAGATCAACCCAGTCATTAGGCCTGTGATGTAACTTTTGGGGGATTGACACAAGCATGGATAAAAGTGGGCATATGGCTAGTTCTAATGAAAATCAAGTATATTTGGTCACCCAGTATAATATACTGACAGCTAAGACTGTAGCAGCTGTAAAGAAATATTGGGCGTCTTTTACTTTCAAATTGTGTGTTACATTAGGCTTTGGGAGATTTTCTCTTGGTATCATTTCATAGGAGTAGAAATTGTTATTATATGTTCATGTACAGCTATTTTAGCAAACTAAAATGATTTTGCTGCATCATACACCTCACCACTAGGATATTTTTCCCCATGGCAATTATACTATTTGTCATTTTATTGTTCCTACTTTTCAGAAAACCTTTGGCATCTCTTTTACCATGACCAGCCACTATACATGCCATTCAGAAGGAGTAGTTCATAACTTTTCATGCTCCCCCAGCACGGTGAATGAAATTTAAAGTTTAAGATAAGGCTGCAAAATCCTATTTGAGATACCAGACAAGGTTATTTTAGTAGTACTATGGATTGCCATTTTGCTGTTAAACATGCAGGCCAATCTATTAATTTAATAGCTGCTATAATTAAACAGATTAATCAACAGACCAGGAGTAGAAGGAACCTGAAGCAACTTCTCCTTTACAAACAAAGTTTATTTATATTAAAGTTCAGCACTTTAGTACCTTTTGTTTTAAATATTGAATGTAATTGGAGGCAATTGTTTGATTTTTTCATTACAATTGGCTGAATTTAATTGATCTTTTCTACGAATTTAATTTTGTGCATGTGAATGTTTTATTCTCACTGAAAAGCTTTTGCTGAGACTTATGTCAGAATAAAGTTTGTGTTCTTTAGCCTTGGTCTGTTTATTCATATTATTTTATGCCTTAAATCTAAATCATTATGTGAGAGGTGCATCTATATCAAGAACCTAAAATCCAGGCTCTCTCACTCACCAGTCAGTCCATTTGATACTAAGCATGTTGTCAGCATACACACCTCACCTCCAGCACCTACTAAACCAACAACACATAAACCTACATATGCAGAGGCCCTTACAAGAAGCTTACCTAAACATCAGAGACCTCCCAAACACAAACACTCTTCACATAATACATTCACTGCAGAACATAATACACATAATATATCACACACCAGTCAAGCCCCTAAGACATAACACAAAAACAAACATGTTAGTCCTAGGCAACTCAGTTGTGAAATACACAGGTTGGATAAGGAAAAGGTCACGGTCAGCTGTCTGCCAGGTGCCAGGATCCGCCACATCAAATATACACTCAAGTCTCTCAACAAAAGGCACCGTTATGACTCTGTCATAGTCCATGTTGGCATGAACGACTTGAGACATACCTCACTGGACTATATGAAGAGAGACATGACTGAGCTTTCAGATTATGTGTCTCAGGCAGGTATGTCCCTAGCCTTAAGCAGCATTTTACCTTCGCCTGGGATGATACATCAATACAAATAAAAAATGATTGACATCAACAATTGGCTTAGTTTCTAGTGTCATTCAAAGAGGATCCAGTATCTGTCAGCCTGGGATGACATGATTGACAGACCTCAATGCTTTCCCAGAGATGGTCTTCAAGTGTCACCCCTGGGATTTTGGTTACTGGCTAAGGCTCTTGCAATCCCCATAGTGCCTTTTTTAGGCATTGTCACAAGAACAAAATTCCCAACATAAAAATAGCCTCTAAAAACAACCTCATGGTTATGCTGCTAAATGCTAGGAGTCTAAACCAGAAATTGGAATCACTGGAAGCAGTCCTCACCCTGGAAGATGCTGACATTTGTGCAGTCACTGAGACCTGGTGTAAGGCTGCGGAGAGCACCCCATCTATACATTCCCTTACACACATTCAGACCACAAACTGAAGGCATGAGAACTAAAGGAAGTGGTGTATTAATATTCATTAAAGATAAATACACCTCTAGATTAGTTAAGCAGCACGATTCCCTTGAATTGACTGTAGGTAAGACCCCACTTCAGATCATTGCAGCTATAGGACCCCCTCCGTGAATCAGGACATCCACTCAGCCTACTTGAATCTACTTGAGTCAATCAAGATACAACCAAACACCTGGTTTTGGGTGACTTTAATTAGCCATCCATAGACTGGGTAAATTATACGTGTTCTAACTCAGAAGCCCAAAGGTTCTTGGAGTTTGTTAACTCCAATGCCCAAGACCAGATGGCTGACATACCCACAAGGGGCTCAAACACCCTGGACCTGGTGCTCACCAACATAGGGGACCACTGCACCACCCCCAGTGTGTGGCCATCCCTGGTGAGATCTGACCACAAATCAGTCTCGCTAGAAGTAACTATAACACAAATGAACCCCCCCCCCCCCTTAGCAACAACTAAACTAAAAACCTTCTCCAAGGCCAATTACAACCTCTTATGTGACAACATAAATAACTTCATAGCCCCACCCTCCACTGATGGAACAGACACCTATGCTGAGTTATACACCAAGGCTTTATACAAGCACCTGTACAACTGTATTGACTCTATAGTACCCGATAGAACCAAAGCAAGATCTTCAAGGAAAAACAAACCTGCCTGGTGAACAACTGCCATTAATAGACTATACAATAGGAGACAAAATTGCTGTCTAAGAGTAGGAAGGAATGGTCTTAAAACTGGAAGCACTCCTTTCTCAACTTAAACAAGCAAATAGGACTCCCAGTAAAGTCCTCCAAAGCTGACTATGAATCTAAATTAACTTCCCTAACTAAGGATAACCACAAGGCGTTCTTTAGTTACATTCGTATCCGCAAAGGTAAGGCCCAGATTTGCGCTGAACTCTTAGTTAATGGTACTACATATAAAGAACCTGTGGATATAGAAAAGCTACTGCCTGACAGGCTCATTTCCATGTGTTCCTTTCCAAACACCTGTAGCAATTGGAGAGACCACAGAGGTCCCTTACAATGAAAATTCAGGGCCTTCAAGACCTGTCTTATGCGGACAGATTGAAATCATTGTCACTTTACTCTGTGTCATACAAACTGCTCAGAAGCAACCTGTGGCTTGCATATAGAGCAATCTCTGACCCAGCTTTAATGAAAATGCTGCACATTCGCAAGTCAAATGGCACACGGCTCACTCGCTCAAAGGACCTTAACCTGGTATGTGACATCAACAGAACTTGCTGGAAAGACAGATTTGTCTCACAGAGGTTGCCCCACCTTTGGAATGGGTCTATATTATATGCTTGAAGAGACTTTTCTTTGAACATCTAATCATCGACACCTAAAGAGCGAATGCTCTAAAGCTTGAACAGCCACATTCGTAAAATTTTTCCTTGGGAAAAAATTCACAGGGACGTACAAAAAAAAAAAAAAAAAAAAAACAAACTTCAAAACCCTAATCAAGTTACGCCTGTGCCCCCCACACACACCCCCTAACTAAATATACCAACTACGAGATTGCTCTACATCGGGGAAAAGGGCAATTCCCTATAATGGCCAATTGAATTTTTCCAGAGGAAAACTTTCGCTGACGTGGCTGTTCGCACTTTAGAGCGTTCGCTCTTTATGTGTCAATGATTATATGTTCAAAGAAAAGTCCCCTTTGGAACAAGCTTCCAATTAATGTTAAACAAAGCCTCTTGTTGACCCTATTTAAGTGCAATTTGGATGACTGGGTGGGTAGCCAAAAATTCACCCCAGGGGTTCCACCTGTGTCCCTCTTGGACAGGGG
This sequence comes from Protopterus annectens, assembly GCF_019279795.1. Lineage (NCBI taxonomy): Eukaryota > Metazoa > Chordata > Ceratodontiformes > Protopteridae > Protopterus > Protopterus annectens. The sequence continues at coordinate 146,424,323 of NC_056737.1, forward strand.
CAATAGGTATTGATTTTAGTGTCTGCTTGAACCAGACTCCCTTGGGAACACAGGTTGAACTTGGCTAGGCTTGAAAGGGCCCTAGGTTCATTTGCCTAATATCTGCCTATGATCCTATGCTCTAACAGTAGCATGGGACCACTGCTTTTTCAGGTTCTTTCTTTTAAAAAGCTAGCAATTCTTTAGTAGTCACAAATGTTATCTCTCTTGAATCTTTTTGACCTCTGTGACTGTGAATCTACAGGCTCCTTCCATCTGCTGAATCACTCATACATTACTGTTATGCACTTAGCTGCTTAGCCTCATGCCATCCCACTTGTGTTTCTCCCACTCTCCATCAGAATGTAGCTTCACAGTATCTGTACCTTTAGGAAACCAGTGCTTTGGAGAGGGCCAGCCAGTGAAAGGGACATCATCCAGGTAACCAGGTACAGTAGGTACTGCTGATGTTCTACATATCTGCGTTGTAGCCTGATGGGCTACCATCCCCTAAAGCTGCTGCTGTGACTCTTACATGCTTGCATATATGAGCCCGTTAGCCTCACAGATTAGTGTGTGCATACATTTGGGCTTATACTACTCCAATCTGATACAGTCACCTCTGTTGGGTGCCAGCTTTGTAGCCAGGTAAGCTGCCGATCTCCGTCCATGGATGTGTGAGGTGGCATCAGCCATTCATTCCTACCCCATCCCCACCCCACTGGCTGCTCCTGACCACTAATCACTTTCTGGGATTTTGGGCTGCTTTTAGTGCCGTCCTCTGCACTATAAACCCAGCACAAACTTTGTTTTCTTACAGTTTCAAAATCCATGAAAAGTTACCTCCAGAATGATTAGATGCAGACAGGCTGTTCAATGCACAGCCCAACAATTTAACAAGCATCTTTAGTGAGATAATTTCAAAAATATTTGTAAAACTTAAAACAGTTTTGTGATTTAGGTTCTCATTCACCATTGCTGGATTAGACTTTGCATTTTTGTATCTAGGTCTTTTATAGGATAATAAACATTGTTTTCAACAAAGAATTCCAGTCAGAGCTACCTTTGTGGATTCATCCAAAGCATTTGACTCTATTCCACATTTTGGTTTTGTGGAGACCTGTATTAAGAGCAGTATTTATCAATTTATTACATCATAGATATCAAATCAGATACAGAGCAGGCATAAATACAACCACTGTGATTGTTCAAATGTACAGTGATGCACATTATCAGACTGGAATCTGTTCGTAAAAGAGTCACAAGACATTTCTGATATGACTCAGGACCATCCTAAAGGAACTGACTGTCTGTGATTTCTTAAAAGTGCTAGTTAAAGAAACTTAGAAACCGATACCTTAAAAAATGTACTCTCATGAGAAATGAACAGACTTACTGAATACCTTATATCTTAACCCCTTGTGCTGTAGAAATTATATATCGATGCATTTTCGTTTTTGTAGAAATCTTACTATTAGAGATAACAAGTTCATTATTCATCTTATTCCACAGCTATCAAATCTCGTGTTATTATAATTCGGAAACAGTGGCAATTGTAATACATTTATAAAACAGTTGATTTATTTATGGGGATTAAACATATTCACTCTGTTTTAACTCTATCAAGTTCCTAAAAGGCTGTCAGGGCTAGAACTAAGTTGTTAAATATTTTTTATATAGTTCTTCACTTTAAAAGAGATCATGTGTTTGAAAGATTCATGTGCTCTGAAACTGTATCCATAGATGTTGTAATATGCCACGTTTTATCCATTTTACTTTTATTTCTGACTCATTTGGAATGCAAGCACTTTGAAAGCCATCTTGTCACACAAAGTTGGTCTAACAAGTATGACACGTATTTTTTGCCTAAAACTTATGGTATGAAGTAGATATTTATCCATACATGATGCACCATATCTGCATTGATAGCCATGTGATTCATCAAGGCAAAGTTGATCAAAGATGATTTTATCAATACAAGCTAGTGGAATTATTGGCTGAGAGTCATAGACAAGTTGTCAGGTATACAAAGCCATGCTCTGAAGTTCAACATCACATGGATCATATGGCATCTGTTCCCCTTCTGAGACATGCCACAAACTCTTCCATCTTTGTCAAAGATAGCTCGATTGACACTCACCCCCTCACATCTTCCTGTGTAAAGCAAACAGCACATTTTCAACATCATGGTTAATGTTGGTGGCCCTACTTCTGACTTGCTCATAGGTGCAGTCCTGGTCACTGACTTCATTGTTGTCAATAACAAGATCCTGTCAACCACATTCACAATAGGGCTGGTCAGCAGCATCCTGCCCAATGAGCTATCAGCCATGGAGCAGAAGGCCTATAGCAGCACCCCATTCTGTCCAGCTGAACATTTGCCTTTTCTAGTCTTTTCCTTGTCAGGCATGTTGTCATGTAGATAAAAAATACACAGTGTGAGTATGCTGCTATGGAGAGCTTCTCTAGCTGCTCTACATACAGCAGAGCACCCTTGCTGTACATTCACTTGGGACAGTTTATAGTAGGCATAGAAGCATACTTTCTAACCTTCAACCTCTTACAAGCATGGAATACATTCATGGGGTTGCATGGCTGAAACACCAAATGACATTCCATCAACCAAAAAAGGACGAAACTCATGCTGCCAAAAAACTCAGCACATATTCTATGCAGGGGGCTTGCCTCCCTGTACCCCCCATATCCCTGATAGTTATATATACCAACTCCGAGGTCACACTACAATGGGGAAAGGGGAAAACACCAGCACCCACTCTACTGCAATCTCATAGAATTGCCATTTTCAACCTTTTTTGATCTATGTAATGCCATTCGGCATTTCAGACATATGACATTATAAATGCAACCCAGAACTGGCTCTGCAAGGATGAGGATCCCTACAGGGGATAGGGGAGCTGTTGGACTGGCTTCTTGATGCCTGCATGAACTACCTGGAAGGACTCCTATTGCAAGTCATTTCTGGAGTCTGTTCCCTGAGGATATATGCCTGCATTCCCTTTGTTGTTGCCACTCCCCCTCACTTTGCTCATGGAGGTCCAGTCTAGGGGTTATCATCTCCCCCAGCTTCTTTTCCTGTTCCATTCCCATCAGTTCTATTTCCTTCAAACCTGACTTTTCACATCAGGGCTGTGTGTTAGTTGCGGTGCTTTGCATTTGTCTATACTGGACCTCAGCCTCCATAATTCTGCAAATTTTATTAGCGTTTCCAAATTCTTCTTAAACTCTTCCCCCACTATCTACTACTGCACCTATCTCTCTGCATCAGTAGAGGATGGGGAATCAGTAGAGGATGTTGCACCTATCTCTATGCAGCAGTAGAGGATGGGGAATCAGTAGAGGATGCTGCAATTATCTCTATGCATCAGTAGAGGATGGGGAATCAGTAGAGGATGTTGCACCTATTTGTCTGCATCAGTAGAGGATGGGGAATCAGTAGAGGATGCTGTACCTATCTGTCTGCATCAGTAGAGGATGGGGAATCAGTAGAGGATGTTGCACCTATCTCAATGCATCAGTAGAGGATGGGGAATCAGTAGAGGATGTTGCACCTATCTCTATGCATCAGTAGAGGATGGGGAATCAGTAGAGGATGTTGCACCTATCTCTATGCATCAGTAGAGGATGGGGAATCAGTAGAGGATGTTGCACCTATCTGTCTGCATCAGTAGAGGATGGGGCATCAGTAGAGGATGTTGCACCTATCTGTCTGCATCAGTAGAGGATGGGGAATCAGTAGAGGATGTTGCACCTATCTGTCTGCATCAGTAGAGGATGGGGAATCAGTAGAGGATGTTGCACCTATCTCTATGCATCAGTAGAGGATGGGGAATCAGTAGAGGATGTTGCACCTATCTGTCTGCATCAGTAGAGGATGGGGAATCAGTAGAGGATGTTGCACCTATCTGTCTGCATCAGTAGAGGATGGGGAATCAGTAGAGGATGTTGCACCTATCTCTATGCATCAGTAGAGGATGGGGAATCAGTAGAGGATGTTGCACCTATCTGTCTGCATCAGTAGAGGATGGGGAATCAGTAGAGGATGTTGCACCTATCTGTCTGCATCAGTAGAGGATGGGGAATCAGTAGAGGATGTTGCACCTATCTCTATGCATCAGTAGAGGATGGGGAATCAGTAGAGGATACTGCACCTATCTGTCTGCATCAGTAGAGGATGGGGAATCAGTAGAGGATGTTGCACCTATCTCTATGCAGCAGTAGAGGATGGGGAATCAGTAGAGGATGCTGCACCTATCTCTATGCAGCAGTAGAGGATGGGGAATCAGTAGAGGATGTTGCACCTATCTGTCTGCATCAGTAGAGGATGGGGAATCAGTAGAGGATGCTGCACCTATCTCTATGCAGCAGTAGAGGATGGGGAATCAGTAGAGGATGCTGCACCTATCTCTATGCAGCAGTAGAGGATGGGGAATCAGTAGAGGATGTTGCACCTATCTGTCTGCATCAGTAGAGGATGGGGAATCAGTAGAGGATGTTGCACCTATCTGTCTGCATCAGTAGAGGATGGGGAATCAGTAGAGGATGCTGCACCTATCTGTCTACATCAGTAGAGGATGGGGAATCAGTAGAGGATGCTGTACCTATCTGTCTGCATCAGTAGAGGATGGGGAATCAGTAGAGTATACTGCACCTATCTGTCTGCATCAGTAGAGGATGGGGAATCAGTAGAGGATGCTGCACCTATCTCTATGCAGCAGTAGAGGATGGGGAATCAGTAGAGGATACTACACATATCTCTGTGCATCAGTTGAGGATGGGGAATCAGTAGAGGATGCTGCACCTGCCCCGCAAACAGCACTAAGCATCTCTTTCCCTTGTTGGCTAAAATGAAGCCTGTCTCTAGCATACAGCTAGTCTCCCTGCCAGGCCTCCCCCAGCCTCTCACCCCCCCCCCCACATGCTTCCTTAAGTTTTTCAGCAGCTCCCTGCCAGTCTCCCAGAAATTTTGTATAGTTGAAGCAGGCCCTAACCTATAGCAAAAGTGCATAATCTGAACATAGTCTTCCATAGTCTGTTGATATTTAAGGACCAATTGTTGGTTGTTGTTAAATCTTTATATTTTCATAGTAAGTAAGGAACATTTCCTGGTTCAAGCCTTTAGTTCCATCTGATGCCTTTTTAGGTTCATTTATGGCTATGTTTTCCTATGCTTGGATTTATTTAATGTACTTCATATGGGACATTCTGATGTCCACCTCAGGCCACCTTCAGAAGATGAAGAACTCCATGGTCAGCCTCTGGATTGGCATTACTCCCCATATTCATATCATTTCTCAGTTAAACAGTCTGAAATGATTTTTGGTGGCATCAGATTCAATGTCCATAGTGGTCTTATTAACTTAACTGAGCCCTTTGTCATAGGAATCCTGTCTATCTCAAAGGGTTGTTTAACCATTAGCACAATTATTCTGTTCAGCTGACAACTGTGTGCTTGTCATTCTAAAAATCCAACCGGATCATTCATTTAAAAGCTCCTTTGTATATGACGCTCCTTTTTTGTGGAATTCACTACCTTTTCAGCTTTTGGAATATACTGTTGCATCTAACATAAGGTTTATTCAAGTAGTGAACTCAATCTGTAACTAGTTTGTTGTTTTCTAGCCTTGTTTTATTGTTCTTTTAGGATGTAACATTGCTTATCATATAAGCACTTTAATAAGAGGGCAAATACTTTCATGAATTCATATCAATTTTCATATATTTGGTGGCTGACTGTATCTTGACATGATTGTCTTGGAAATCAATTGTACTCTACAAGCCAGATTCAAGAAGATCACAATGTGTACACTTAGTGTAACCTTTTTGAGTCGATACACAACAGAAGCATTGTAGTAGTGCTGTTCTGGAATTCACAGAGTGTACACAAAGTGTACACATAGTGTGTTGTAACCTTTATAAGTCTAGTCTTATGTGCATTTAATGAGCTAAAGAACTCATTTGTGGTCCATGAAATAATTCACATTAGTCAGCCTGAAAGGTTATTTATTTGTTTATTTTTTGACATTTATTTACTGGGAAGATCTGAATTGGTCACAAAACCCATTTTAATCAGAGGCCTGGGAAGGAAAGCTCCACTTAACACAGAGAAAAAATTCTCAAACATTACATAACAAACAGCTGAAAATTATACCTTTCAAAAATAAAAAATTTGTAAAGTATAGAGATAAGATGAAAATATGTTACAAAGAGATCAATGAGAAAAAGTAAAATAAAACACTACATACAATTCCAGAGAGCATCCTTTTGTTTGGAAATTCATAGTATATTTACAACTGAACTAAACTCATGACTTTTACTTATTACTGATGGGGCTGAGAGATTAGGCCAGATTAGTATAAATTGGAAGGAGATGACAGGAAAGGGTTATATAAAGTGACAGAGAGGGTAAGGCAGCCAGGTGAAGATGAGGAAGTGGAGTTGGGTAGAAAATACCCCTTGGGTAGAGAAAAGTGGACACGATTTATGTTCATCTGGGGGTATAGCATGATCAAATACATGAGTTGGGCAAGTAGTCTTAAAGGAGATGCTTGAAAGAAGGATGGTAAGTTGCACTTCTAAAAGCTTGTGGACTAGTATTCCATGTTTTGGCAACAGACTAGCAGTAAAGGCTATTTCCAATTGTTTTTGAGGTTTATAGATGGCAGTAAATGTTATTCAGGTTTTAAGCTGATAAAAACAGAAAGGTGTTGAAACAACTCTGTGAAACATAAAAATATAAAAAAGCTCAAAGCTCTCCAAAGATATGATACTTCAGTAATAATGTTTCTTTTTTGTTCCACTTTTTGCATTAAGAACAAAGTACAATTTTTGAGGTACTTGCCATAAAAAGCAAATCCTGAACTTTCCTGCCACTCTATTCCATTATCTGGGGTATGGGCTTACCACTCAAGCCTCAATTATACAGAATTTCAAAGCATTCCAGCTTTTCCCACTTACAAAATGTGCCACCCCACCAACATCCTGATCCGAATGCTTAGATTCAGAGTGAAACCACATTCCAAGCTAGTTGTGTTTTGTTATGTACAAGATTAAATCTCACTAGCAGTATTAGCTATATTTATAAAGTTAGACATTTTTACTAGAGAAAGAAAACTCTGGTCAGTAAGCAGTAAACTTTTTCAAAAATACATAAAGCATACTTTTATATATTCTCAATGGTAAATATCATTTAGAAAGGAAAGAAACAGCAAAATCTCACCAGCAAAAAACATAGATGTTTCCATACTAGCATCATGGAAAATTTCCAGTATGAATTCATTGTCAGCAATGACAACTCAGTAATGAAAAATGAAACAGCATAAACTTTTACTTATGTATCCATAAGCACATAAGAGAGTATATGTTTATCTGGGAGGAATGGGGGTGGGGGGGGTGGATCATACAATGAAGAGAATCAGGATCATTACAGGAACTTCTGTTATGGTAATTGGTGCAAATAACTATTCTACCCTCTTCATCCTATATGCATGCCTGCGTATTCATTCCTCTTCTGCAGAACGACACAACATACAATACAAGCAGTACAGTCAAAACTATTCTGCAAAGCAGGATGATATTAATAGAGCATGACGTGTAGTATAAACAAGGCAAACTCTGAATCTGAACAGGAACTCCAACTCATAATCCTTTATAAACATGTGGAGAAAACTCCACACGATGACCTCACAGGTCTCCTGAGATGAAACATTCCTAAAGAAAGTAAATGTGTAGGTCACTGCCCTAGTAAGGAGTGGCCTAAACACATCATTACAAATATTTTACATATGTCATAACAAGAAGACTGTATAATTCCTTAACTATGTGGAAAACATTTTTTTTGTTAACAAGTATGTCTAGTTTCTCTGTCATGAGTGAAACAGATGTTCACAGTCTGTATAATAAAAAGTTTCCTTTAAATAGTCATTGCATTCAGAATTTTTTTTCACCTTTATTATCTTATTTTGGAAAAAATATAGAAGATGGATAGCTTGATTCAAAGACACAATGGATACTTATTTTTTTCACATAAATAAGGGTTTGGTTTCAAAGAAAAATGTTTTTGTTGAAAATTGCATAATATTTTGTATACATTAATACATGTGACTCAGAAATCCTTGCTGTAGTTACATGTACTAAAAACACTTTGTTTCTTCTGGAAAATAAACTTCAAATCCATAGAATTTATAGGAACAAATGGAGGTTGTTAGCTTCTCAGACATAAATTTCAAATTCAAGCCAGGAGAAATATTTCTCTTGGTGGGTGGGCTGAGATTCAAAGCAACTCTCATGGAACTCTTTTTTTTGTAATATGAAATTATATTAGAGCTACAACATACAGTCAAGCAGATGTGGCTAACAAACTGATTTTGAATGAGCAATATGAAAGGCTAGTGACAAAAACTGTTGCAGGATGTGAAACACAAAATAAGAAAAAAGGAAGCCACTTTGCTTTAGAGAATACAAAGCCATGGTCATTTGTTGGAATAAGGGTGATAAATCTGCGTCTCTTATAGTGGTGGTCTGTACAGTTGACAGATGCTGCTTCATGCTACAGATTTGCTGAGAAGGCTGTACTCTAGCTAGGATAAAAGTACCTTCTTCTGTAATCGGCAACATACATAGTGAACCAGGCATTGTTCTCCACCTGTATGGCTGAGAAGAAAATGCCAGACTAAACAGGGCCCATGAATTAATTCCTGTGAAAGCCCACTAGATAGGAACTGTCAGATGACCACCTTGAGCACAAAGTCTATAGTATGTGTCCTTTGACTACTCATTCTACCATATGTGCCCTGTCTAATAGCCAGCTTTCAACCCACTGAGTCTTATACCCATCAACCAAGAGACTATTAAACTTAGTTATTATCTTAGCATAAGGACAATGTCAAAGGGTTTGCCAAGGTCAAGGTATGTAGCATAATATCAAACCCCACATCCAGTATGGTTGATATTCCCAAGGTACATTATTTTACATTTCACTCATACTCCTTATTTAGGGCTACCATAGCATGCCAGCTAAGCTTTATTGCTTTTTTGTGCATTCCTCATAGGTCTTCCATTCATCCTTTCCCAAGCTTCCTAACATTTTGTCAGCTTTCTTCTTTTTCTTTATAACCTCTGTGTTTAGGTAGACTGGTTGTCTCTTCTTTTTACACTCTTTCTTCTCCTTATATTTATTAATTTATTTCAACATTGTTGACTGGGTTAGTCCCACTAGGCTCATGACCTTTTTTCAGGTGAGACCCAAGGAGGTATTTATACTACTAGGGGAAATTTGTCCAGGACATCTTGAAACTTCCCCCACACTTTTCAGTAGGTGTCATGCAATCGTTTGCATACAATTTGAGCTACTACCAACTCAAGTATTTGGGACCGAAGTTCAACACCTTATCCAAGCTGAGCCACTGGCAGTGCTAATATATCATTTTCAGTTGCTTCCTGCTCTCTTCCTGAATGTTGTCCTACAGATCCTGTACTGTTTTTAGTCCTCATCATCCTTCTGTATTATTTACTACTCTATTTCCCAAACCAGTATAAAGTTGAACTTCCTGTAATCCCAATGTGGCAACAGCTGCAAACAAGTGTTAATAGTACCAATGTGTTGAGGACAGTTGTAAGCAGTAAACTGCTCCTATACAGTGTCAGTGGAGCAACAGGTAACATGCTAACCTTTGGTGCATAGGGCTCTGTGTTCTATTTCTACAACAGGTAAATAGATTGCTGACACTGTAGAGCAGAATAGCAGGGGATGACAATTTTAACCAAGACCCCGTATATTGAATTGGTAGTACCTCAGATCCCAGGTCACCTAATGAAAAGAGTAGCATCCTTTATTTATATACTAAAAGAACTGTTATTTACAAATTATTTACATATTTATAAATATTTACAAATGTACAATTATACAGATATACAAATCTGTTTACACTTATTCAGAATTTCCTTTACAATCATGCTAAACGTTCATCCCTATTAGACCACCACTCCTTTTTTCATAACCATCTGACTTTACTTAATAGTGTTGCTAATATCCACTTACCATTAAACATAATTTAATTTATTCTTTCTTTCCATTTAGCACATGTAACATAAAATAATTTTTATATATTGTTTTAACATATTCTTTGCTTCTGTTCTTATAATATCCATATTTAATCACATCCATATTTATTTTATCCACTTATTTTATATTTTTGAAAAATCTTCTTTACATAGTTTTCCCCATAACGTTTTTACTCTTTTACATTAAAAAAAGTTCCATAGTTTCTTCTTCTTCACAATGTAAACATATTCTATTACTTTTCTTTTTATATGGCATATTTCCTTTTACTGGCAATTTATCTATTACTAGTCTCCACAAACAATCTTGATGTCCTACTTCTGATTGCACCATTTGCTTCTTATTTTTATAGCTTTAATTTTTTCATCTGTTATATTTTCTCATGGTTTTACATAGTTATGTTTTATCATTACATTCTTATATCATACTTTTCTATCCTTTTCTATATCATAAATTTTTGTTTCCCCACAAAAATATTTTTTTCTTGGTAACATTCAGTTTCTTCATTTATACACTCTTTCTCCTTTACCCTTTTTTATGTTACCCCAAAATTTATCATACATATATTTACACAATTTTACTACTAAACTCTCATCTATTTAATTTCTCCCTTTAACACTTTATACAGATTTAATGAGCTAGCATATACCACTGGGTTAATTAGCCCTAAACCTCCTTCTTCTTTATTTACATACAAAACTCATCTTTTTGCTGGGTTTAATCTAGAACCCAACATAAATGAAAAAATAATCTGCAATAATTCCTTGTCAAAACCTGTCGACAATACACTTGCCAAGTACGCTATTTTTCCATCAATACTGAATATAGCAAATAGCCTTTTTTTCTGAATGATAATTTACACGTTCTCCAGAAAAGACAGATTTGTTTTATTTCTTCTGTTGTTTTTTTTTTCTCCATTGAATTCTACTTTCATTTATATTCTCAAATCTTATACTTAACACAGAAATTTAATTCATTATAAAATATTTACCCCCTGTCTTTCCTATATCACATAAGTCTTTACTTTTCTCTTTATTTAAAGCCATCTCTATCACCTCCAGTCACTCATTTGTGTGTTTCCAATAAACAGATTCTAACAATGGCTAGTGCAAAAATGTTTAATGAAACATGCTTAAAATATGTTGAGTGCTTTTGTCCCTATGACAGGGACTTCATCAGATCAAAATATCATTCAAAGTGCTATTTATTTGTGCTAGCAGTTATTACAAACTACCAGTCAGGAAATTTAACCAATTAGTACAAATTATTACATTGTAAAGTACCACAAATTTAAAACAAATCCAAACAAAATATTTAGACATAAAGACAATGGTATACAGGCATTAATAAAATCTGTACTGTTTTATAAAAGCCAAATATAAAATATAAGTAATTATTGCAATAAATAATTATTAAACAGTATATTAAAATTTACCAGCCTTAATTTTAAGTAAGGGAATAATGAATGTCACTTAATTCAAGCCAAGGGCTACTGAAGCTTTTAACTTAAACTGCCATACCATTTCACTATATTGCATTCTAGTTTCCCAGTCACCTCCTAGTAAGTTCTTCGTAACATGTTCTAAAATGGCAAATTTGAAGATAGAACATTGGCTACTCACTGAGAAATGTTTGAATAAGGCAGTATTAAGATTTTTATTATTAATGTCATCTAAATGTTCATATATGCGTTTTCGCAGGCATCTTTCTGTTTTCCCTACATAAAAACTTGACTATTTCATACATTTTGCAATGTATACCACACCTTTAGAACCATCATTTCTTTTGCATAAAAATACTTTAAAATTTCCATCAATTTCCAAATGCAAACTATAATCTTCCAATATATACAGGCATTGATTGTAACACCCACACTTAGCCAAGCCCAATCTCTTAACCTTAGTGTGTAAATTCACCACTCTATTTTGGGATGATTCAAATATACCTTTAAGATTCTGTGATGTCTTGTGCACAAAGATCAGAGAATCACCCAAAAATGCATATACCAAAGGGTTGGCCTTAAATATATTCCAATTTTTGGTAATAATATTTTTCACATCTTTCGTGCCTGAATTATATTGATCATTGCTCCTTCAAAGCAACCCACACTATTGGTGGTGTCCATATTTGCACTTTTGTGATACCTGCATCAAATAAGGGTTTGCATTTAGTGTCCCATCTATTCTTGACCTCTACACAAATATCATGTACTTACTCTGTGGGGTAACATCTGGTGACAAACCTGCTTTTAATTCTCTCCAATTCATTAACCATGTCTTCATACACTGATGTCATTCTTACACCTCTAACACATTGCCCCTTAACCAAACCTTCTTTTGAAACATGGGATGAGCACTTTTAAAATGTAAGTATTAATTACTAAAATATGGTTTCCTGTAAATTTGTGACTTCAAGATTTTATCAGTATGAGAAATTAACGTATCTAAGTAATTCATATTTAAATTATTAAAATTTGAGGTGAATCATAAAAAATCTGTACTATTTAAATAAATTAAAAAATGTTTTATTATATCCTCAGCACCATCAAAAAATAAAAATGTCATCTAAAAATATAAATACAGTGTAATATACTGAAAAAATTCACTATTAAAAAGAAAACACTTCCCCTTGAAACTGATATCAAGTTAGCATAAATAAGCACAAAACCTGCACCCATAGCCACTCCTTTAATTTGTTTATATAATTTGCCCTCAATAACAACATAGTTGTTGTCTAACATTAAACCAATCAGTTCCATAATTACAAAAATTTTGTCAGTGATTAAAAAATCAAAATCCAGCAGGCTGTCATGAAATAATTCTATGCTTTCTTCATGGGGTATAGAGGAAAATAAGTCAACTGTGTCAATAGTCAAAAATCACAGGTTACTTTTTCATAGGTTATCCTTAAGATATCCCAAAAATCCCAGAAATGTCTTAATAAGTGTGGGGTTTTATCATAAACTGGTTTTAACCACTTGTCAATCAGAGTAGCTAATGGATAAGTTTTGGAACCCTGTGGAGAAACTATAGGACAAAAATGGTGTGGTCTTCAAATTCTTCTTTACTTTTGATATACCAAACATTTCTGGTATAACAGTTTTAGGAACCTTTAAACTAGTACACAAGTCAGTATTCAGTTTACTATTGAGAAGTAGATCATCTAATATTAAATCAATATGTTGATAAGCAATACTGAATTGATTCCTAGACACTGGTAAATAAGTGCTGGCATCCAAAAGGATATTGGTTATTGCATTAGAATAATTGAAGTGTTAAATAACACTTTACCCCTACCTTTATTGGGTTTCATAATTCTTAAGTTATTGTATTTAAGTAGTCCATACATAATTTTCCTTTCATTTTCAGACCCAATCATTTAACATGTCTTTCTAGAAGGTATAAGTCATCCAAAACCACTTGCTCAAAAGCATGAATGAATGGTTCTAAGGGTAGGTTGAATACACTTTTTTTTCTGTATGATCCCTGGATGTTTGGGTAGTCTCTTGTTTACTGTATCCTTATTGTCAAAAAAACACTTAGGTTTAATTTCCTGGTAAAAAAACTAGATAAACTCCACGTAATTGTAGAACCAAGTACAAAGTAAGATAAAGAAATCCAGTCCACCAAAATGAGGTAAAGACAGTCTTTATAGAAAGTCCACAATACAAAATGAGTGCTTTCGTCTACAAGCTAGACTTCTTCAGATAATTTCCTGGTGTATAGTTTTAATTCCATGGTAGTGTTCAACAAATCCCAGCCTTTATAGGGCACAAAATGAAAACCCTTCTGAAATAGGTGGAAGTGTGTGTCTGTAATCGCATGACTGGTATAACTAAAAATATTGTAACTCTCATGTAAAAACTTTATTTCCTCACTGCCCTGATGTACAATCAGTGGTTTCACTTCCTTCCCTTCTTTTTGCTGATATGGTGAGTCCAATGGTAAATCTGATGAGAATCGAAACCTGGACCCGGATCTAATACATGCTTGGAATGACTCGCTACACATTCTGACCTGTGGAGAGGGGGAAAAGCCTGTTCATCATTCAGGTTGTAATCTGAAGTCAAATGAGAATACATCTCATCATCAAAAATGCTTTCCCACCTGTCATTATCTCCACAAACTAATGAACTGTCCTCACATTGGATAATGGGGTCATTTTATGTTTAAATATTTTGTTTTTTTTTTTTTAAAAAAAGATGGTACTTTAAAATGTAATAATTTGTACTAATTGGTTAAAGTTCCTGACTGGTAGTTTGTAATGACTGCTAGTACAAATAAATGGCACTTTGAATGGTGTTTTGTTTTGATGAAGTCCCCGTGATAGAGACAAAAGTGGTCAACTTGTTTTAAACTTGTTTCATTAAACCTTTTTGCATTAGCTGTTGTTAGGCTTTGTTTTTTTGGAAACATCCATTGCTTCCAGTGGTTCCTGCACCAAGCGTTCTTTTTATTTCAAATATTATCACATTCATAATTAATGGAAAGTGTATACAGCTCATTGGACATCCCTGTCTTACACCACTCTTCATATGTACTTCTTGGCTTAACCTACTATTTACAATTATTTTTACTTTATTATTATTGTACGCTGACATAAATAATTTCCTAATTTTCTCACTTACATTATATTCTTTCATTATTACCCACACAATTACATGTCCAATTGTGTCAAATGCTTTATTAAGGTCTCCTATCGTGATTTTCACTTCTTCTTTTCTATTCATAATGTCATCCATAATTTCTCTAACTGTCATTAATAATTCTTGAAAACACATCCCCTTTACATTATATATAGTATCTTCCAAAATATTTTCCATTTTAGTTTCAAATCTCTTTTGTATTATTTTCATAAAGATTTTATAATCATTATTATTCAACACTATCAGTCTCCATTTTTTAATTGTCTTCTATCTTCCATCTTCCATATAAATTTAAGTATTCCATTACATAGTTCTTTATACATAAAACCTTCATTGAATCATTCATTCAAAGCTTTTAAAAATTAATTTTTGCCAATCCCTTAAATTTTTATACATTTCATACCCTATTCCATCAGGTCCTGTAACTGAATCTATATTTACCTGCCCTAATACTTTATCTAGCACATTTAAAGTAATCTTTTCCAACTCTTTAGTCTCTTTCTGTTAACTTTTTTACTTTCCATATTTTTCACTACATTCTTTTTTCTTTAAACATTTCTTGCGCTACAGTATTCATAAACTTTTCCTGAGTTATTTCTATTTCTCCTTTTATATTTTTTTATTTCTCTCATTACACTGCCATCTTCCTTTACAGATATATTTAAGTAACTATATACTTCTTTTCTTTTTCCTTGCAAAAATATCTTTGCTTATATAACAATTCTTGTATTTTTCCTTAATTTTTATTCATACATTTATTTTTGTATATCAAACTACTTTTTATAATTCTGTCCTAAATGTTCCAATGCATCAACTGTTCATTTATATTTTTACTTCTCCACTTTTCTCACATCATATTGCCACTATAAAAAAATCTTTTTTATATTTTCCTTAAATATAATCCATCAATCAGATTGATTTTTATAAAATGTTCTCATAGTAATATGAACTTTCCACAACTGTATTACTAACCCCTTTCCTTCTTCATTCCATGCATTCTCAATTATACTTTTTATTATTTTGTATATATTCCTTGTTATCTTTTATCTCTAGCCATATTGCAACATGATCAGAAAATCATGTTTCATATGCCTCCCCTTCTCCTATAACTAAACCTTCTAGTACCATAAGGTAATATATTTCAGTTCTGTACATACCCCTTTTATCAGTCCATGATTTTTTTCCCCAAACTTTTAAGAATTATTTCCTTGACCTACAAAGCAAGCACCAAAACAATCCCAAGAAATTCTAGGCAGGCATAAACAAGATACTCCACCCTGGCCGTCCCTCCACCCCACCCCCTACTTCAGCTAATGATATCACAAATAAACCAGATGCATTTAACAAATATTTCACAGAGACTATTGCTAACCTTGTTAAAAAACAGCCAACAACTACTACCACTAATCACCCACAACCTGCAGATAAACCTAAAACTTCTTTCCAGTTCCTACCCATCCCAACCAACTTTGTCAAAAAGTTACTACTTAAACTCAAACCTACCTCACTAGCAGCTGATAAACTACCTGCTAATGAACTTGCCTTCCCCATATCTATCCTATTAAATAGATCTATGCATCCACCACCAACTCATGCCATATCTGCTTAACAACCAACTGCTTTCTCCTACACAACATGGATTTAGGCCAGCACATAGTACTGCCACTGCCCTACTTTCCTTCACAAACATCAGTCAAAACAAACACATAGGAAAACTAACTTCTGCCATATTTCTGGACCCATCCAAGGCCTTTGATATGGTCCATCACACAAAATTGTTACATGCCCTTGCTGACCTCAGCCTAAGTAACCAAACTCTAACATGGTTTCAGAACTACCTACATGGGAGACAACAAGCAGTGCGGTGAGACAATAACTTATCCTCACTGCTACCCATCACCACAGGGATCCCACAAGGATCTATTTTAGCCCCCCTCCTATTCTCCATATTCACAAACAATCTTCACACTATTTGTCAAAATACAACGGTTATACAATATGCTGATGACTCTACACTTGTATGTCCAGCCAATGACCCTCAGACACTTCTCTCTATAACACAAGTCTTCCATACCACAGAAAACTAGTTTCTTAGCAAACACCTAATTCTAAACCCAAAAAAAAAACTATTACTGTTCCCACCCACCAAAATTACCACCCACACATTCCATTTAACATAGTCTCCAGAGATGGGACCATCATCTCCCCTGACACTCACACCAAATTGCTAGAGTGACCATCAATAATAATCTCAAATTTGATCATCATATCAACCAAACTATTAAAAATATTCACAAAAAACTGAAGAGTCTATATAAAAAAAAAACCCTTCCTAACACAAACTGCTAGGATAACAATTGGTCAGACTCACCTTCTCTCAACACTATTCTATTCCTCACCCATACTCACCAACCTACACAAAACCAAAATTGGCAAGCTCAACACTTGCTATAATCAAATTGCAAAATTTGCAACAGGTGCCCCCTATCGTGCCCACCACTGCCTATCCCTAAAGCAACTTGACTGGCTTGAATTCACTAATCTCCTGAACTATTATCAACTATCCTTTGCCCACAACCTCCTATTATTCCCAGACAAAACCCCATCGATCTCTTTCTCTTTGAAGTAAATTAATAAATTAATAATAAACAACACAAAATATATGTTTGGTCAGTGTATAGATATTTCAGTAAAACACTTGATTCCTATACATGAAGTACAGGGAAAATCTCTTAGTCATAGAACCATATGAAGGGAATCATAGTTAAATACATAAATACATATTTATTTATTTATGATAAATTTTTCCCTTTAAGGTAAAGGTCTTGATTAAAATAGAGCTGCCTAATAAGTGGTTTGACAAAGTTCAGTCACAGTGTTTTATGTTTTATGTTTTATGTCTCAAGATTTTAGCAATGTATAAGTTTTTATACATACATTTTTATTTATACATTTTTTACTACACAATTATGTGTTAAAAGTTGTGGATGTTATAGTATATTATTGTGTTTTAGGCAATATTTAGAATTGTGGGTATGGGATTTTCAGTTTAAGGTTCATGATTGGTTTAAAGTTAATTGAAGGGATTATTTAAATTGTTAGATTTCATAGCCCAATGACTCTGAAGAAGTCAAATTACTGGCGAAAGAGCTAAGTCATCGGTTATTTTATGTATATGCAAGAATAAAGTTGGAGTGTGATTCTAACTCGTTGCTGGGACTTCACTACTTTTTGGTCCTAGTGATACCCTTGTTGGGATCATTTATGTTGTGTTGAATAACTTCCCTGTGCCTGTTTCCACTTCAGACACCTCATTTCAACATAGAAAAGGTACTGTGCCTAAGAAAACATGTGCGGCAGTTTCTGGTGCTATGGGGGGATGGTTTGATAAACAAAAACAGTATGAACAATGGAACTAATTCCTTGCAATCTGAGGAATTACTTGGGAGGAATTTTAATTTTGAACAACTTAATGAGCAAGTTGAAGCAAATTTTAACTATGTACATTGAAAGACTTGATTAATTATTTAGAAAAAAAGACTTTATAGATGGACAATGAATTTTGTTAGGAAATGTATTGAACTGAACATTGTTCTACAGGAACTAAGTGTATTTAAATTTCTCTTTGGCTTAAGGTATGATGACAAAATGTTTAAGGAATTTGTTCAAATGTTTGACAGACATGGTTTTGAATTAATGCACATGATTATAAAATGTAACATAGAAAGTATTAATCACCTTTTACAAGAAGTAGAGAATTTGAATGTGAAAATTAGGAATAATTTAATATTTGAACAATAGGAAAGGTATTATAACAAATCTATTTTTAAGGTGGAAAAGAAATCCAGTAATGGTTTTAAACAGAAATAAAGGAAGTTGTAGAGGAATTTAGGACAATAGGCTAGACATGAAGCTTATATTATTGAAAAAAAGAAATAAATAGTAAAAAAACTGGACAACAAGTTAAGGGGGGATTATAAAGAAGGAAATAGACCAGGTAAAGGTCCAAATGGGGAGGAGAAGGACACTCAGGGTTTTTTCTGCCAGGTAGAAGCACTGGAAAAAAAAAAGATATCACCAGAATTATTCACAAGGAGGGAGTAAGACATATGTCTGCCACCCCAACAGATAGAAATAAGGCAAAAAGATCATGATATAGTGACGTTGGATGGGCTAGATTTTGTTTTTCAGGGTTTTCACATTTATAACTTTCCAGAACATTGCATTATAAAAAAAAATATTTATTTAAGGAGTGTGAAATTTGTGCCCTGAACAAAATTTTATGTAGTAGATGCTCTTATTGAACTTGTGCAAAAGTGGTTATTATGGCTAGGGAAAACCATTGTGTATTCAATTCT
Organism: Protopterus annectens; assembly: GCF_019279795.1. Taxonomy (NCBI): domain Eukaryota; kingdom Metazoa; phylum Chordata; order Ceratodontiformes; family Protopteridae; genus Protopterus; species Protopterus annectens. The sequence continues at coordinate 146,443,383 of NC_056737.1, forward strand.
GCATTCTTTCAACATATAGCTTTCTATGTTCACTTTTTGGATGATATATTCATCCTGTGGAAAGGTTCAGAAGAGAACATTCACCACTTTGTTAACTTTTTCAATAATTCATCTAAATATTTGGAGTTTGCTTACAAGTTTCATAGGGAGGGTATTAATTTCTTAGACACATTCATTGAACATACCCCTTGTGGCTTTAAATCAAAAGTTTATAGGAAGGCAACATTCAGCAATTCTTATCTGGATTTTAACAGTTTTTGTCCACTTAGTCAGAAAAAGAGCCTTGTCAAAGGACAATATATTAGAATTGCTAAGACGGCTTCACATAGAGCTGACTTGGAAATAGAATGTGATAAGGTTACTAAAATGTTAGAAATTACCCCTTTCCTTGGTTAAAACTATTAGGGAATATGTTTAGGGTGAATGGGGAAAGAAATATTTACTCCTGTTGGGGGCATGGCTACAACAGGTGGTTAACAAAGATGAACAAGGAGAAACCCCAGAAGAAGAAAAAAATGTGAATGCCATGGTGTTAAAATATTCCAGAAAAACATCAATAGTTAAAGATATTTTTAGGAATAACTGGAGTATTTTCAAAACCAACCCTGTCATTATTGGGATAGTTAGAAAAGAACCTTTGTTTACGTACAAGACTGGAAAAAAATGTAAAGACTTTTTTGATAAAGGTCATTTTAACATAAAAAAATGGGGTAGGGGAACAGTTCATACTACCAAATGTGGAATGTGGAATTAATGCCCTTATATATGTGAAAAGGAGGAAGTTATTTTAAACAATACCCTAAGATCAAAGTTTTTTTTGTAAAAGGTAATTGTTTAACTAAATGGGTTGTATACATTGCTTTATGTGAAGGATGTTCAAGTTTTTACATAGGTAAAACAGAGAGAACTTTATGTAGCAGTATGTATGAACACCTTTATGATATTAAGAATAAAAAAGAAAATAATGCCTTGTATAAACATTCAATAGTTTGTTCCTCATTTACTAAGTTTTCTTTTGCTATTATTGACTCAGCCAGCTATAATCCAAGGATGGGGTTGCCAAAGTGTTGCTACAAAACAAAGAATTAAAATGTCAGTTGCAATTACAAGCAACGTCTTATCCAGGTTTAAATGAATATACTTCTATTCAGTCTGTTTTAATTATGAGGTTGAACAATTTTTAATGGGTTGAAAGTTTTAAAAGTTTTATGTTTAGTATTTTGTGTGAGACAGGCTTTGCTTGAATTTCATTATATATTGTGTAATGATTTTTCCCCACTGTTCTAGGTTAATTGGATAAGTGGTGAAGTAATTGGTTTTGTATAAAGAGGCAATTTTGGTGATATGGTTTGATTCTGATGAAGTCCTGTTTGTGTTAAGGATGAAAGCACTTAATCTGTTTGGTCATAAATAAATAATATATTTTATTTTATAGAAGAATCCTGGTTGTGGCTTCTGGTTACTAGTTTTTTTTTCTTATTTGTAAACATTCATATATTTCATAGTATTTACATATTCACATATTTACATTATTTACATAAATAACATCACTCAATATCTCATCAACTTCTTTTCAACTGTTTCCCTCACTCTTTTACCCACAACCAAAACCATATTTTCCAATATTTTTGTCAATGTCCATTTTCCCTTGTATTTCATTTAATTAAGTCTCTCATTCAAAATCGTCCATGTTACATAAAATGTAACTATGTGCATTTTCTTTGCCTTTTCTTGAGATCTTGTTCTATAATAACCACATTCTATCACGTCTATAATTAACATTTCAAATTTCAAATAATCTTTAACCAAATCATGTTTACATACTTCTTTCCACAACTCTTGAATTCTTTCACATTTAAAAAAAAACATGTTCTGTAGTTTCAAATTCTTTACACTTATCCTTCTTGTTTACTTTTGTATGCCATATTTGCCTTTACTGGTAATTTATCTATGGACAACCTCCACAAAAAATTATTACCTTCTTTAATTCTTTTATAATTTGTATATCTCATTATTATTACTTTTTTGTTAGTTGTTTCTAACTCTTTCCACACATTAACAAAATAAAACAATTTCATAATATTAACATACCAGTTCTTTCTATTCTTTTTTATTACATTCTTTTTTGTTTCCATAACACAATTTTACTATGAAATTCTCTCATTTCTTCATTAATTACACTTTTACTTATTTTCTTAATTTCCATTTATTCCCAAAGTTGCTTTTATTTACCATGCATTATTATCTCTACCAATTTTTTATTATCTTTCATAATTCCTTTTAATACTATATACATATTTAAACAGGCTGCATGTACAATTGGGTTTATCAATTCCAGCCTACCCCCTCTGTTCTTCTTTCATATATAAAATTTCTCTCTTTACAGGGTTCAATCACGACCCCCAGATGAATGAAAATATTGCCATCATAATTTTTTTTCATACATCACTGGTATCATATAAATGTTTGCAACACAGACTATTTTACCCAATATTATAGTACTTATCAAATGTGCTTTCTTTCTATATGAAAATCTACATGTTTTCCAGAAAGCCATCATTTCTTTCATTCCTTTTATAACTTTATCCCATTGCTCATATTTATATTCACTTTTACCGAATACTATCCCCAATATATCTATACACTTTTCATTATATTCTACGCCTCCAATTATCCCTTCATAATCAAAACCTTTCATTTTCTCTTTATTTATGCTTAAACCAAATTTCTCAAGTATAATACTTAATTTTTCATTTATGTTTTCCATCCATAATTTATTTTTAGCAATTATTATGTCATATGCATAAGTATGCATTAGCAGTATTTTTACCTCATTCATCATTTTATACCCTCCATTACTAGTCATTTTATTTATTTCCACAACTACTATATTTATGACTAATGAAAATATCACACTGGCTGAACATCCTTATTTTATTCCACACTCCATTTTCATATCTTCCCCAAGCCAACTGTTTATGTTTAATTTAAGGTATTTTTTTCATATATTGATTTAATCATTTGTAATACTTTGTCACTTATATTATATTCCTTCAGAATTCTCCATAGTGCTTCATATTGGATAGTATCATATGCCTTACTTACATCAGCTATCGTAACCTTTACTTCTCCTTTTTTATTAATGATGTCATCAATTACTTCTCTTATTAACCTGAATAAATCCTGATTTCCCTTTCCTCCATACGCATTTTGATCATATAACCTTTCCATTTTATATTGTATTCTTTTAGGGATTACTCTCATAAAAATGTAATAGTTGGTATTATTTAATGTTATAGGTCTCCAATTTTTTATCTCATCTTTATTTCCTTTCTTATACATAAATTTCAAAACCTCTGTACAAATTTCCTTATACTTAATCCCTGCGTCCATCCATTTATTCATAACTTGTAAAAATGTAATTTTTTGCCAGTCTTCCATTTCTTTATACATATAATATTCAATCCCATCTAATCCTGTGGCTGAATTTATATTAATATCTTTCATAATTTCATTCAACTCCTTTAAATGTATTTTTTTCTCTAAATATTCATTGTCTTCTATAATAAATCTCTCACCATCATAAATGTGTTCTATGCACACTTCTCTTTTACCATATAAATGTAATACATAGCTCATAATTATTTCATATATTCCTTCTTGCTTCTTAATTTTTTCCCTTCTTTATTTTCATTTCTCTTATTGTTTTTATCTTTCATTATTTTACACAAAAATGGTGCTATTTCCCATTTTTCCCTTGTAAGCAATATTTTTGCTTATATAACAAGTTATTCATTTTTTTTTTTTTGCTTTCTTTTGTATATTTCTCTTTCTTTCTCATGTAATATTCTATCCCTTTCTACTAAACCTTTAAAACGATCTTTACTAAATACTGTGTATTCCTTTTTTCTCTTTTCCTCTTCTCGTCTACACATTCTAAACATACCTTTTTATATTTGTTTTTATATTGTACCCACCATATAGTCCATTTTTCATAGAAAGGTCTTACTCTAATATTTTGTTTCCATATTTGTATAAGCTCTTTTATTTCTCCTATATCTAATCTTTTTCATTAATTATTTTTATTCCTTTTCCTGTTTTAATATATTCCTCATTGTCATGAATTTTATCCAAATAGCCACATGATCAGAAAATCCAGTATATTTTATTCCTTTTTGAGTATGTTTTAAACTTTCTGATATTAAAAAGTAATCAATTTCTGTCTTAATTTCATTCCTTTTATATTTATTACCCTTTATTTTAATTGTCTACTCCTCATAATTTCTGTAACTATTTAACATCACAGTCCTTCTTTTTATTTCTTAGGTTACAATTAAAGTCACCTGCAATTATTATATCCATATTCAAATAAACATAATTAAGTATACTTTTAAACATTGTTTCCCTCTCTTTTTTGTAACATATGCATATAAAGCTACAACCCTATATACATACCTTTTCCATCTCAGATCAACTACTATTATTCTCCCTAGTTCTATTAGTGTTACATCTAATATCTTTATACTCTCTTTACACAATATACATATACCTGAACAGGTTTCTTTACCTAAATTCCAAATAACAGTACCATTCCAAAGCCTTTCTGTTTGCACCCTTTCTTTTTCTATTAACAGTCTAATGTCTTCTAACACTACTATTTGAGCATCTACAACTGCACAACAATACATAATATTAATTCTATTTTTCATATTTTTGATACTGTTCACATTTAAAGCTAAAATTTTCAACTTTATTGAACAATTATATTACGGATGCTTTTATCCCTTACTTTTCTTATTTTCTCTTACCATAACATTTTTAAACTTTCTTTTTCTCTCCCTAACTCTTTTTCCTATAGAATCTTTCTTGCCTTTTACCACAAGCCACTCTGACTCTTCTTTACTTGTCTCATCTATTTCTTTTTCTTTCATTTTAAACACAACTTCTACATTTTCCATTTGTGGTAAAACTTCTTGTACAACATTCTTTTCTGTTTATTTTTCTTCTATAACTTCATTTACATTTTAATTTTTATTTTCTTGTGTCTCTATCTCATACTCTAAACATGAATGTCCTATATTGCCACCTTTCTTACACTTTAATTCACATTTCTTTGCATTATGACCTGTCTGACCACATAGCATCTTTTCTTGTCACATTTATTAATTAAATGATCATTCTTTCAACAAAGTAACATGTTTTAGGTTGTCCAATGTACTTCACAAACCCTCTCTCACCATGAAAATTAATAATACTAAGTTTATGTCGTGACGATTGAGGAGAGATGGGTGAAGGCTGCCAGCCTAGTCAAATAGAATTTGATATATAATTCTGGCATTTATAAATAAATGTAAAATACAGGCATGTTTTCTTGAATGTAAAAGAATCTTGTGAAATGTGGAACTGCAAAATATGTGACAACATTGCACTCTACTGGCCCAGTGAAGCATGTTGTACCCTTTCATGTTAGAATTTGGCTCCAGGGTGGCTGGATGAAGATTTCATGCCCATTGTTTTAAGGCTAAAGTTTATGACCAGAATTTAGATGTGGAATGTGTTTTATTGCTCTGGTTTCTGCTAGAATGTATATGTGAAATGCCTGGTATTGTTGTAAGTTTCTGAGGAGGTGTTGGATTGCTAAATAATGCAGTTTGTGGCCTGAGAACTCAGACTAGATGTTAAGATGATGCAATATGAATACTGGGAAAATTTGTCAACAATGATGTAATTTTGGGAGGGCCTTAGAGACATGCTTGTTAGTAATATTTAAATACTATTTCTCACAAGGGACTAGAAAGCATTTTGATCTTGGATATCCAACTTACCAGCACTCTGCCTTATGCTCACATGTAAGTTTTTAGCACTGTGATTTCTTCTAGGAATAGTTAAAGCTAGTAAAGATTAATTAGGTATTTTTCTTTAAAATCAGACCTGTCCTACTGTATTATTTTAAGTTTCTGTGTGATCTCTGAACTCTGTGGTGTAATAGTTTTGTCTTGTGTTTTAATTATTTATTATTAAATATTTTTAAAACCTTCTACCTGTGGTTGATTTGTGTAGAGATAAGCTCTAGAGTACATTGCATATTTATAGAGGTTATTGCAATAGGCCACTCTAAAGTAAGCATTGACTGTTATTCATACTTCTTTTTCTTTCGGCTTTTTCCTGGTTAGGGTTCACCACAGCAGATCACCTGTCTGCTCATGACTGGCAGTAGAGTTTTACAGTGTCGTGTTGCTAGCCCGGCTCCCAAACTTCCACTGAAGGCACACACATGCACATACTCATACATAGGGCCAATTTAGAGTGTCCAATCTACCTACAGCATGTCTTTGGCATGTGAGAGGAAACCGGAGCACCCGGAGGAAATCCACACGACCACAGGGAGGACATGCAGACTCCGCACACAAGGCACCCCAGCGAGGATCAAACTGGAGAACCTCTTGCTGTGAGGTGACAACGCTAACCACTGCACCACCATGGCCGCCCGACTGTTAGTCATACTACCAATGGATAATAATATTGCACAGTAATAATTGGACACCTTTTTAATGGCCTTTTAGTAGCTGATATTATTAACTGGGTGGTGGCAGTAATTACTACTGTATAGTCTGGGAATCTGTGTCAGCCTTTCCCAGGAGTGTTTGTGAAGTTGTATAAATACTTATCTCAAAGTGTGTGTGTGTTGTGTCAGCTACTTAGCAGGGACACGAAGCACTGGTTGGACAGAGAGGGTACTGGAGGTTTCAGCTTGCCCAGTTAGGCTGAGACCTGGACCCTATAGCTGTGCCAGTGGGGAGTCTTATTGGGGACCTGGTGAGCAAGGGAGCAACCAGCCCCAGACTGACTGTGATCTGTGTGTGCACTTAAGGGAAATTGTACTTTACTGTGTGTATATTAGTTATCCTTTTCTCTTCTAGGAGACAACCTCTCTGGTGTTAGTGTAAGGATTGAGGCTCCTTGATTGCTGGGCAAGGGCACGGTCATCACAAGTGTTTGGCAGTGGTGGGATCTACTTCACATACTAATTGGCTTGTAGTGGTGTGGGGTAGAGCAAATTCCTATAGCTTATGTACAGTGATCTCTAAAAGTGCTTTGTACTCTAAAACAGTCATGCAGTGTATACTCAGAGTTCAGATCACAATTGTTTAATTTCTTTTGTTATCTTAATGTTAGTCAGGGTGAGCAGGCAGCATGTCAGCAGAAGAGTATGGAAAGCTGACAAGGATACAGCTGGCAGAGATGTGCCAGGCTAGGGGAATGGTGCATTGAAACCTGACTAAAGCAGACCTGATTGCAGCTTTGGTTACAGCTGCATCAGAAAACAGCAGCCTGGAGGACAATCAGACTGACAGTGGAGATACAATATCCTCAGAGAATGGACAGCTCAACCTTTTTGCAGTGGACTTAAAAATCCAGCTGGAGCTAAAGAGACTTGAGTTGGAGGCCAGGGGTATGGAACTAGAAGCAGCTGAGAAAATGAGGAGTCTACACGCCGAGGAAAATGAATGGCAGAGGAGACATGACAGGGAAATGCTGACTCTTCGCCAGAGTCATAGAGGTAATGGGGAAGGGAGTAACTGGACCCCAGAAGCACAAAAGGTCAGTAAATTTCTTCCACAGTTTAAAGAGGGGGATAATTTTGATAGCTTCATTCATATGTGTGAGCGGGTATGTAAACAGTATGAAGTTGACCAAAGGCTCTGGGTACGGTTCCTGACCCCCTTACTCCATGGTAAAGCTGCAACTTCTATAGCAATAATGCATGACACTGACTGTTTTGATTATACTGCTGTAAAAAGACATTTATTAGAATGTTTTAAACTAACATCTGAAATGTATAGGAAAAAGTTTCATGAGCATAGACGCAAGGCAGATGAAAATGTATGTGAATATTTTGTTGAACTGAGCACTTATTTTCATAGCTGTGTGAGTGGATGTCAGGTCACCACTTTTGAAGGGCTGGCAGACCTTTTGGTAAGGGAACAAGCCCTTAGCATTTTGCCTGAGGACATGAGGATCTGGTTAGCTGATAAACAGTGTGCTACTTCAGAGGTGTTGGGGAAGAAGGGAGACCTATACCTGGCCAGCACAGGAAAGGGACCCCCAATACTGCTCATGGGACTAAAGGAACACATGGTGGGCAGCACAGACTGCCCTGACAGAATCCGCCAGTAGAAGGAGAAACCACTAGTCTAGGTACACGTCCAGGACCTAGGGTGAAATGTTTTGAATGCAGCCAGTGGGGCCATGGGGCATACAGGTGTCCACGGAGGCAATGTGGGGAACCAAAGGTGAGGGAGCCAGTAAGTGATAAAGACAAAATGCCAATAGTGGGTTGTCTTGAGAAAACAGGGGTATGGAACTACCATCCTGCAGATGTCCTGTGAGGGAAGGATTTGGATGAGGCAGTACTATGTACTTATGCAGTTAAACGCAGTGAGGCAAGGAGACAAGCATGTGGGTCTGGTAGCCTGGGGGAGACCCAGACAGACTGCATACTTACAGCCAGGACTGCTGATGTGGTAACTTCAGGGAGTGAGCTATGCTGTAGCAGTGAGACTGAATGTGAGCCGCAGCTGCTTGTGGGTACTGATGTTCCCTTGGACAGGATAACTGCAAAGGTAGAGGTGAGTAGTAGTACGCAGGCTGACAGTGAGGCACCACTGTCAGAGGGTGCCAGACTTCAAGTGGAAGGGGAGCTGGGAAGGGTTACAAGGAGGGGGTTGAGAATGGCTCAGCTCTCAGACCCTATACTGCAAGGCCTGAGGCTGGTAGCTAGGGAGGCACCTGATTCTCAAGGGAAGGGGGAATCTGTATACTGGAACAAAGGGTTACTGTACAGAGAATGGACCCCTGAGGGAGGGCTAGAAGGTGAGAGAGTACAGCAGTTGGTAGTGCCTAGAGCTTACCATCTGATGCTTCTAGCCATAGCCCATGATATTCCCTTTGTAGGTCATATGGGCATAAAACGTACAAAGAGGTGTATTATGCAAAACTTCTATTGGCCTGGAATTTCCAGAGATGTAACAGGGTATTGCAGGACCTGTGAGCAGTGCCAAAACATAGGCAAGGCAGGAAACAAGGTGAGAGCTCCTTTGATGTCTTTGCCTGTGATTGAGGAGCCATTTCAGAGGGTAGCTATGAATATTGTGGGTCCTCTGAGTACCCCATGTTTCACAGGGAAAAAGTAGAGCCTAGTGATTGTAGATTATGCTACATGATACCCTGAGGCAGTGGCTTTGTCCTCCATTGAAGCAGAGAAGGTGGCAAATGCTTTGCTAGAGATTTTCAGCTGGGTAGATTTCCCAAAGCAAATACTGTCTGACAGAGGTGCCAATTTTATGTCAGACCTGCTGACTTGTCTGTGAAAGTCCTGTGGGGTGAAGCACATGAAGACCACCCCTACCATCCCCAGACTAATGGTCTTGTTGAGAGGTTAAACTCTACAATCAAGTCCATGCTACGGGCATTTGCAGATCAGTTTAAGAGGTAGTGGGACAAATATTTGCCCCATCTGTTGTTTGCTTACAGAGAGGTTTCCCAGGAATCCACAGGTTTTTCACCCTTTGAGTTGCTGTATGGGCATAAGGTGAGGGGACCTCTAGATTTAATTCGAGATGAGTGGGAAGGTGAGTGTGAGTCTCACAAGGAGTCTGTTGTGGTATACATCCTAAACCTCAGGACAAGGCTCAGGGAACTCATGGGCTTGGCCCAGGAGAACCTGGCAGAAGCCCAACAACAGAAAAATGTGTGGTATGACAGGAATGCTCGAGCTAGAGAGTATGCTGTAGGGCAGCAGGTAATGGTTCTCATTCCTGCCAGACACAACAAGCTGCAAGCAGCTTGGGAGGGACCCTACAAGGTGGTAAGAAAGGTAAGTGATGTTAACTACATGGTGGAAGTGATAGGCAGATGGCAGGGGCACAAATTGTACCATGTTAACATGATGAAACCTTACTATGATAGGGAGGCCCTTGTGCTGAGCATTTGCAGTGGATTGCAGGAGGAATCTGAGGGAGATCTGGGGACTGATCTCCTCAGTGAAGCTCGGGCTGACACCTCGTTGGAAGGGGTAGCAATGTTCCAGCAGCTATCTCCTACCGAGGTTTGAGAAATCCGACCAGTGTTGCAGAAACTTGGGGATGTGTTCAGTGGGAAACCAGGGTGCACCCACCTGGTGCAGCAGCAGGTGGGTACAGGACCCCAAAGGCCTATCAGGCATGCCCCTTATAGGGTGCCTGAGAGAGTCAAACAGACTCTGAGGGAGGAGGTACAGGAGATGTTGGAACTAGAGGTGATTCAAGAGTCCAACAGTCCCTGGGCCTCACCGGTGGTACTGGTGCCAATGAAGGATGGCAGCACCAGGTTCTGTGTGGATTACAGGAAATTAAATAGTCACATAGAGTCAGATGCTTACCCCATGCCTAGGACAGATGAGGCCCTAGAGCAGCTGGGTGGGGGTAAGTATCTTACAACCATTGATCTTACCAAGGGTTACTGCCAGGTACCCTTGACTCCCAGTGCTAGACAGAAGTCAGCCTTTGTGACTCCTTTTGGCTTTTATGAGTTCACAAAGATGCCCTTTGGGATGAAGAATGCCCCAGTGACTTTCCAGAAGCTGGTAGATCATATCTTAGCAGGAGCAGGAGGGTTTGCCCTTGCTTACATGGATGATGTTCCTATCTACAGCCATTTTTGGCAAGAGCACCTTCAGCATGTCAGGGAGGTGCTGGGCAGACTACAGAGGGCAGGGTTGACCATTAAGCCAAGCAAATGTCAGGTGGGTATGGCAGAGGTCTCCTATCTAGGACATAGAGTGGGGAGTGGTAAGATAAAGCCAAAACCTGCCAAAGTGGAAGCTATTCAGGCATGGCCTGCACCTGTTACCAAAAAGCAGGTGAGGGCATTCTTAGGAACAGCAGGGTACTACAGAAAGTTTGTTCCCAATTATAGTACCATAGCTGCTCCCATCACAGACCTGACAAGGAAGAGCAGGCCAGGTAAGGTAGTGTGAACCCCAGCTTGTGAGCAGGCATTTCAGAAGCTTAAGGAAACTTTGGGAGTACCCCCTGTGTTAGCAAGTCCAGACTACAGCAAAGAATCTGTTGTGCAAGTGGATGCTTCAAACTATGGGGGGCTGTACTTAGCCAGATTTCTTCAGAGGGAGAAGAGCATCCAGTGGTTTATCCCAGTCATAGGCTCCAACCCGGTGAGGAATGCTATGCAGGGGTAGAAAAGGAATGTCTAGCCATAGTGTGAGCACTACAAAAACTTCAGCCTTATCTGTATGGAAGAAAATGCACTGTGATGACAGATCACAACCCTCTAACATGGTTAAACTGAGCCAGTCAGCAAAATGCCAAGTTGCTAAGATGGAGTCTGGGGTTGCAAGCATATGATATGTCAGTGCAGCACTGCAGTGGGAGTAGCAATGCCAATGCAGATGGGCTCTCAAGACAGGGAATGGGGTGAGGTACACCCAGATAGACCTGACACTCTCTAATGATATTTCTCAAGGGGCACTTGAAAAACTTGCTTGAGTTCCCTGGTGGGGGAAGAGATATGATGATTGGGGAGAGATGGGTGAAGGCTGCCAGCCTAGTCAAATAGAATTTGATATATAATTCTGGCATTTGTAAATAAATGTAAAATACAGGCATGTTTTCTTGAATGTAAAAGAATATTGTGAAATGTGGAACTGCAAAATATATGACATTGCACTCGACTGGCCCAGTGAAGCATGTTGTACCCTTTCATGTTAGAATTCAGCTCCAGGGTGGCTGGATGAAGATTTCATGCCCATTGTTTTAAGGCTAAAGTTTATGACCATAATTTAGATGTGGAATGTGTTTTATTGCTCTGGTTTCTGCTAGAATGTATATGTGAAATGCCTTGTATTGTTGTAAGTTTCTGATGAGGTGTTAGATTGCTAAATAATGCAGTTTGTGGCCTGAGAACTCAGACCAGGTGATAAGATGATGCAATACGAATACTGGGAAAACCTATCAACAATGATGTAATTTTGGGAGGGCCTTAGAGACATGTTTGTTAGTAATGTTTAAATACTATTTCTCACAAGAGACTAGAAAGCATTTTGATCTTGGATAGCCAAATTACCAGCACTCTGTCGTATGCTCACATGTAAGTTTTTAGCACTGTGATTTCTTGTAGGAATAATTAAAGCTAGTAAAGATTAATTAGGTATTTCTTTTAAATCAGACCTGTCCTACTGTATTATTTTAAGTTTCTGTGTGATCTTTGAACTCTTGGATATCTCTGTGGTGTAGTAATTTTGTCTTGTGTTTTAATTATTTATTATTAAATATATTTAAAACCTTCTACCTGTGGTTGATTTGTGTAGAGATAAGCTCTAGAGTACATTGCATATTTATAGAGGTTATTGTAAAAGGCCACTCTAAAGTAAGCCTTGACTGTTAGTCATACTACCATTGGATAATAATTTTGCACAGTAATAATTGGACACCCTTTTGAGGGCCTTTGAGTAGCTGATATTATTAACTGGGTGGTGGCAGTAATTACTACCGTATAGTCTGGGAATCTGTGTCAGCCTTTCCCAGGAGTGTCTGTGAAGCTGTATAAATACTTATCTCAAAGTGTGTGTGTGTTGTGTCAGCTACTTGGCAGGGACACGAAGCACTGGTTGGACAGAGAGGGTACTAGAGGTTTTAGCTTGCCCAGTTAGGCTGAGACCTGGACCCTATAGCTGTGCCAGTGGGGAGTCGTATTGAGGACCTGGTGAGCAAGGGAGCAACCAGCCCCAGACTGACTGTGATCTCTGTGTGCACTTAAGGGAAATTGTATTTTACTGTGTGTATTAGTTATCCTTTTCTCTTCTAGGAGATGACCTCCATGGTGTTAGTGTGAGGATTGAGGCTCCTTGATTGCTGGGCCAGTGCACAGTCATCACATATGTATTACATTGTCATTTTCCATTTTTAAAATAACTCCACATTTCGTTCCCCAGTCCATAGTCCTCTTTCATCACATATTTTAGTAGTGTTTATCACTTCTCTACATGTTGTCAACAAATATTCTTTCAGCTCTTTTGCTTCCACTTCAGTTCTAAACTGAATCATAACCCTTTTTGTTTGTCTAAAAAAGGTTGTACAACATATTCTGACCATGGAAAATCCATTTTAATTTTTTCTTGATCCCCCAACAAATTTTCCATAGCCTGACCAATTTCAAATATCAAGCCACAAGATGTTTCTTTGTTAATTAAAATGAAAGCTCTTAACACCCAGTGGTTTGTTTCTTTTATTCTGGTTTATCATCTCCTCCAGATAAACATCCTGCAACCCTCCCAACTGGAAGGATAAAACAATGCATTTTTCTACTTTTTCTGTCGAGTAAAACAGATTTTCCTGGAAATTTTACTCCAAATCCATTTCCACCTCTGCATTCACCTCCACTTCCTCCTCAACCTCCTCTCCATTCAACAAAGATTTCTCTGCTCCCAAATTATTTGAGAACATTTCTGATAGGGATTTTACCATTTTGACTCCATTTTCACCAACTTTCATTTCAGTTTCAGCAAAAGTTGAATCAACTTTGTTTTCTCCCTGTTCCTCCAGGCTATCTCCACACCTGGAATGGGAACAGGAAATCCATTCTGTCACACACAAACTCCTACTACTACTACCAAGAGTATGTTTTTTTATATATACATTACATATTATTTACATCTTTACATATTTATATTATTTACATCTATTTACGAATCTCCATACATTATAAACATCAACTTAAGCATCCCTCTACTCTTTTATCCACAACCAAAACATTATTGTCTCCAGATTCTTTGTCAAAGTCCATTTTCCACTGTATTTAATTTCATTTAGTCTCTCGTTCCATGTAGTCCATGAAACATAAAATATTACTCAGTCCATTTTCTTCCCTTCTTCCTGTTATCATGCATCATAATAACCAAATTCTATTATGTCCATATTTATTTGCTCCGATTTTAACAAACTTTTCAACCTATTATGTTTCCACATTTCTTTCCAAAAATTATTAACTCTTTCACATTTCAAAAACACATTACATTTTCTATCTTGATTTTTTCTTGTATGGCATATTTGCCTTAAGTGGCAATTTTCTAACAGACAATCTCCATAAAAAATCATTACATTCTTTAATCTTTTTATAGTTATTATATCTCATTATTACGGCATTTTTCTTATCTATTTGTAAATTTTTCCATGGATCAATGAAGTAAAATGCTTTCATAATATTTAAGAACCATTCTTTTCTATTTTTCTGACATATATTATTTTTTATTTTCCATAGCACAGTTTTGTTTTGGTACTTTTTCATTTCTTCAACCACAATTCTTTTACTTCTCTTTTAACTTCCATTGCTTCCCACAATTCATTGCATTTATAATATACTATCATTTCTATCAAGTTTTTATTTTCTTTCATAATTACTTTTAATACCTTATATAATATTAAAGATGCTGCATGTACTATTAGGCTTATTAAACCCAAGCCTCCTTGCTCTTCTTTCACATATATAATCATTCTCTTGACTAGATTCAGTCTAGAGTCCCATATAAAAGAAAATATAATCATCATTAGTTGCTTTTCATACTTAGATGTTAGCAACATTAGCATTTGTTCTTATTACCATGGCATTCAACAAGTGTGCTTTCTTCTATATGAAAATCTATATTATTTACAAAAAATAATCATATCCTTTACTTCTTTCAGTACATTATCCCATTCTTGTTGTCAGTATTCATTCCTTCCAAATATTATTCCTAATATATCTATATATTTTTAAATTAACTCAGTACCTCCTAGCATACCTTAAAAACCAAATCCTTTACTTTCACTTTATTTATACTTAAACCATTTTTTTAATTTGTCAATATGGTTTGGTTTGGTTTATACTTAATTTTTCATTTACTTCTTCCAACCATACTTTATTTTAACAATTAATACAATACCATCCTTGTAATTATACATTATTGGCAATTGTACTTCCTTCATCATTTTGCATCCACCACTACTTGATATTTTATTAATTTCCTTCATTATTACATTCATAACTTATTAGAAAATTACAGTACAAGCTGTGTAGCCCTACTTTATTCCACATTCTATTTTTATTAATTTCCCAATCCAGCCATTCACATTTAGTTTCACAAAGTTCCTTTCATAAACAGATTTTATTACTTGTAATATTTTTTGCTTACATTATATGCCTGCAAAATTCCCCATAATGATTTATATTGAATATTATCATAGGCTTTATTTATATCCCCCTTCAGTTCTACATTTTTATTTATGATCTCATCAATTATTTCTCTAAGTTTCCATAATAACTTTTGACTCTCTTTTCCTTTTCTCCGTATACATTTTGGCAATATATTCTATCCATTTTTTGTAACCCTTTTGTTATTATTCTCATAAAAAAAATATAATCCATATTTTTTAATGTTATAGGTTTCCAATTTTTTTATCTCCTCTTTATTTTCTTTTTTAAATATTAATTTTATAACTCCTGTACATATCTCTTTCTCTTTAATTCTAGTTTCTAACCATTCATTCACAACTTCTATAAAAATTATTTTTTGCCACTCCTTTATTTCTTTCCACACTATATTCAGTATGTACATACTATATTCAATTCTGTCCAGTCCTGTTGCAGAATTCATGTTAATATCTTTTATAATGTCATTCAATTCTTTCATAGTTATTTTTATTCTAAATACTCATTATCTTTGTTATTTAAGTTTTCACCTTTATAAATGTATTATATGTTTTCTTCTCTTTTAACAAATAATTCTAACACATATTCTTTAATTATTTTGTATATTCATTCTTGCTGTCTTTTGTGTGGAGTCTGCATGTCCTAACCGCGGTCAAGTGATGTATAAAGGCATGCAGGTAGGTGCGTGAGTGAATGGGTGTGCCTTCATTGAAGGTTGGGCGTCGGGCTGGCAACTCGGCAACGTAAAACTCCAGTGTCAATCATTAGCAGACCAGAGTTCCGCTGTGGCAACCCCTAACTGAGAAAAGCCAAAAGACAGTTATTATTATTATTGCTATCTTATTGGCTTACCTTCCTTATTTTTTTAATTCTCGTATTATTTTTCCTTCTTTTATTATTTTACTCAAATATAGTGCTACATCTTCTTTCTTGTTAACAATATTTTGTTTATATAACAAGTTGTTAATTTTAATTTGATTCATTTTATATATTTCTCTTTCTTCATAAAATGAATTTGTCTTCTCTAAGTTTCTGAATTTCTCAACTTAATATCTTATATATCTCTTTTTCTTTTCTTCCTTTCTTCCATATACATTCTAAAAACACTTTTTTATATTTCTCTTTAAAATTAAGCCACCAAACAGTCCAGTTCTCATAAAACTCTCTCATATTTATATAATTTTTCCATAATTCCATTACTTATTTTTTCTCTTCTTAATCTAATTCATTTTAATTCTCTTTATTCCATTTCCTATTCTTATATATCCTTCATTTTCCTGTATATTAACCCATATAGCCACATGATGTGAAAATCCAACATACATAATAACTTTTTTTAACTTTTAGTCTATCAGATATTAAAAAATAATAAATTTTTGTCCTAATTTCATTCCTTTTGTAGGTCCAGTGGATATTCTCCTATACACTTAACTTTCCACTTTTCATAATTTCTTTAACCATTTTAACATCACAATTGCTCTTATTTTTTTCTTAAATTATAATGAAAATCACCCACCACTATAATGTACATATGTACACAAACATATTCAAGTATATTTTTAAACATCATTTTTCTCTTTTTTGTTACATATGCATATAAAGCTATAATTCTATACACATATTTTTCCATCTCGTCTATTACCATAATTCATCCTAGTTCCACTATTGTTACATCTAATATTTTAATGCTTTCTTGACATAATATACATATGCCTGAGCACATTTCTTTCCCCATGTACCAAACTACCACACCAATCCAAAGTTTTTCAGTTTGTGTTCTTTCTTCCTCTGTTAATAATATGAGATCTTCTAAAACAATAATACATGCGTCTTCTGCAACACATCATTGTAATATACTTATTCTCCTGTTAAGATTGTTCATACTGTTCACATTTAAAACTAATATTTTCAGCATTTAAGAACAGTTAGTATAATAAAATGTTTATCCCTTTTCTTTTTTTTCTCTAAGCATTATATTTTTGAATTTTCCTTTCCTTTCTTTAACTCTTTTCACTATCAAATTCTTTTTATTTCTTATTGTGCACCAGTCAGTGTCTTCCTCACTTGTCTCCTCTGTTTCTTTTTCCTTGTTACTTTCTTTAAATTCAAGTATAACCTCTTTATGAGTCACATCTTTTTGTACATTTTCTTGTATAACGCATTCTTCGATCTCTTTATCCTGTATAACTTTATTTTCATTTTCTTGCACATTCATTTCACATTTTAGCCATGAATGACCAGTATCACCACATTTTTTGCACTTTAAATCATATTTGTTTGCACTATGCCCTGTTTTACCACAAATATAACATCTTATTGTCACATTCATTGATTAAATTATCATTTTTCCACAAAAATAACAAGTCTTTAGTTGACTACCAAGAGGAGGGGAGGTCCCCAATGCCTTGGTCAAATTCCCCTAGTAGTGTAAACACTACCTGGGCCTTCCCTGAAAAAAGCTAACTAGCCTAGTCTGACTCATCCAGTCCTGCATATGTGCATGCCCATCAGTGAGTGTATGTGTTGTTTGTGTGTGTGTGTGTGTGTGTGTGTGTGTGTGTGTGTGTGTGTGTGTGTGTGTGTGTGTGTGTGTGTGTGTGTGTGTGTGTGTGTGCATGTGTAAGCACACACACTCACCCTTGGATCAGTATTGTTGATTCCATTTGGTGGTACACATTTTAACAAAAAAAGGGAAGGAATTTAGTAGCGTACAGAGCCTTCTAACTGTGGTTTGAAAATGGTAGTAATGCTCTGGACTCACTTCCCTACTTTCCTCTGATACTACCCGACAAATGTAGGTGAGGTGTATGAATGGGAAAATTGGATATTATTGGACTCAAGGGTCATGAGGGGAAGTGGGTTTCCAAAAATAAATAAATAAATAATAAAAAAGCTAGTAGATACGCAGATATACAACTGGTTGAAAATAACTCACAAAACACAAATTCAATTAATTTAGAAACCCACTGACATGCAACTGAGTGAAAACCAACAAATGTTTTAATAGCAAATACAGTAAATGCCACACGCCTCACAGTACGACATTGCTCTG
Source organism: Protopterus annectens (assembly GCF_019279795.1). Classification (NCBI taxonomy): domain Eukaryota; kingdom Metazoa; phylum Chordata; order Ceratodontiformes; family Protopteridae; genus Protopterus; species Protopterus annectens. Next base: position 146,461,675 of record NC_056737.1, read on the forward strand.
TTCGATTCTCAGCTAGAGTGTCTTCTGTGTGGAGACATGCGTGAATGGGCGTACCTTCATTGAAGGTTATGCGTCAGAGCTGGCAACTCGGCACGTAAAAATCTACTGTCAATCATTAGCAGACCGGAGTTCCGCTGTGGCGACCCCTGACCAGGAAAGGCCGAAAGACACAACAACAATAATGCAAATGAATGCGAAGGTCAAATCTCTGAAACTGTCAGTAACATGGGTCAAACAAGGGGTAGGCCATATACATGGAATAGGTTCTAAAACTGCTGTTGTGGAGAGACAGGGCAAAATGCTGCTTAACCCATGATCCTCCCTGCACCACCTTACTTGTGTGCTAATCCTAACCCTAACTCCACCCCTGCACCTAATATTAACCCTGCACATTACTTTATTAAAATCCTTTTCCCTAACAGTACCACTTCACAAAATAAAGGACACAGAGCACATACAACACAAAGCATGCACAACATTGAATGTATCCTCTTACCTGACCCTTATTTTAACCCTATGCTGCAAACACTTGCACAAACACAACTGCTTAAACACACAGTCTTGCACATCTTCACAACCACCACTTTTTCATTCAAAGATTAATCTTCCTGAACACTTCTATTTGTTTAAACCATATAATAACAGATTTAACTATATGTGATTCACACAAATGAACATTCATTCATTTGTGCATTCTCTCTTCTTTATTGCACCCACAATAACTTTTCAGTCAAATATGTATTGCATCTATGCACTCTCACACACACAATGTTTGTGTGTGTGTGTGTGTGTGTGTGTGTGTGTGTGTGTGTGTGTGTGTGTGTGTGTGTGTGTGTGTGTGTGTGCACGCAGGCATGAACTTTACAGATGGATTGGCACAAATGTAAAAAGTAATATTTAATGTAAACATGGACAATATGACTTACTTTCACTGAAAGAGCTTCAGTAGTGATCTAAAAGAACAGAAAAAAAATAAAATTAAATTAGCTAGCAGTTAAGGGGCAGTTGATGAAATATTTTGAGAAAAGAAAGACATTTTTGATGATCTAAGAAGAAAGTTTAAAGAATATTTATATAGAAAAGCCATGCTGTGAAACATTACCATACAAGTATGTACCTTATAATACATGGTACACAGCTCAGACTTTCTTACTGTGACTGTGGTTTCACTGATCCAATAAGCACATTCTCTTGTGTGGGGGAGGGGGTTGATTAATCCTCGGCATGGATTTAAACTGCTTTCATGAACCATCATATTTTTTTCTTTGCCTACAGGCACATTAGGAGAAGACAGATGAAGAAGAGCATTTATCCCTGCCTGAAAGTGGTTACAAAGCACCATTCTGTTTTGGAATGATTGCTGGTACTTCAGCGCTTTCTGTTTGTGCAATGGATATTACTTTTATGGCCCTTGCTAATTTTCACTGACATTCAAACCCTGCAAATTATATAAATTACTGAACACTCACTGTATTATTTGACTGAAAATATATTTTCTCTGGAATTGTCAAGGATAATTCCTTGTGTACATATATCATGTTTCTGTCTGGCAAGCTTCATTTCTTAAACTCTAAGCATTCACTTTTATATATTTTTTTCTGTATGCCACAGAACAAATGTTTACTGAATTTCAATGTATATGTAGAGAATTTAGTGTCAAGCCATCCACGTGGTGGCTCTGTTTTAACTCTGTTCTTCTTAGGTGGGGGACATGCTTTATACCAAAATTACTTTCCATGTTTAGTTAGCCAGATTTAATATTCTGAACTATGGCTAGTTACAGGCTACACTGCTAGGGTCATGTATCAGCTCTGAGAACTATGCTTAATAGTTTGAATTGGATAGTCCTTACATTTAAGTACATTATCTTGATATTTTTGTAACTCGCCTACATCATATACAGTACATTTAATAAAATACAAATACTTAAGACTATTTCTTAGAACAGTTCATGCATTTGATAACCCAGATTCCTAATCTTTATGAATGCATTTTGTGTTTAATGACACAGGGACTAACCTTGATAGGACCATATAGCTTTTGCTGATATTTTTTATAGTAGTAACAAAAGTGGTTTTAAGATTTATTTACAAAGATGTCACTGGTGAACATGTATTCACTTTGTATTGTATACATGGCTTTCTCTGTTACTGAAGACTGAAGTACTCACCAGATTTCCAGAAATGTGAAAACACAACCTAGATCAATGGATGTGTGACTGCAAATTCACAACTGGGGTGGTGCCCATGTCCCCCTGAACAGAGGAGGTCAGCATTAACTACCATAGATGCTTACCTCTGCAAAGTTCATTCACCTAACCACTGACCAATTGGGGCAACTCATGATAACTATGGCTAGGCTTTTAAGGGCTCAAGGGCCATTAGCCTAGTAGCATTCTATGAACTTGTGACCCTATGAGCTAAGAAATATTGTTTCTTTCTGAAAACAGCATGTAGACATGCAGGAGGTCGGAAGCTGGTTTAGGAATCTTTTACTTGCTCTGGTGGATAAATTAAGTATGCTCTCTAGTGCCATGTTGCCACAATGGTGAACTTTCTAGAAACTGCAGCAGGACCAGTGACAGTATTACATTACACTATATGTGTCTGAAGGCAGAAAAAGACAACAGCTTATCTAGACTGCTAGTCAAGTGCATTTAATAGTCTGTGTTCCCTGTGTCTCCTCATTCCCTCTGCCTTTCTCCATCTATCCCATGCCCTCTAATACTTCTGTGGATTCCTTATTTACTATTTTTATTAGTCCATTCCAAGACTGCCCAACATCTGAAGAAGTATTTTGCAGATCGAGGAAGTAGCTGCTGGCCCCTAGAGTCTTCTGCTATTGCCCCCCACCTCCATCGTTTCCTGTTATCCTGCACATATGCATGAAAAAAACAAAATATGTTCTCCATGACTTTCTCTGCATACAGGGTAACTTTTGTTTCCACTCTGACATCCTTATTTCTTTATCTGTTTCATAATGTACATCCAGTTACCTGTGTAAAGCACTTCATCTCAATCACTTCAGTTGTTATCAGACGTTCTGCATATTGCCTAGATTTTGTGTAAGATCCCTAGATATTTCTCATGCTGCCTTGCTATTAGTTTTGCATCCTTCAGATAGAACTTCACTCCACAGTTGGTGTGGCCCAGTTGTAGTACTTTGTACTCATCTACACCAAATCTCAAGTGCCACTGATCTTCTCAGAATGGCAGAAGTTCCATAAATTACTAAATGCTCTCCCCCTATTACCCTACACTGATGTAGCATTCTTTATGTCATCTGGTATGTGGTTGATTCTGTTATGCGTACTATCACATATGACTGAAATAATCCCATGAAGAGCAGTGGCCCCAGCACCAACCCTGCAATCACTTCTCATATTCCTGACATAATTGCTGTCACTCTGCACCCTACCTTCAGTCATGCAGCTGCCCATTTCCTCATTCTCAGATGTGCCCACAACTTCTTTAGTTTTTCAAGCCCCCATCAATGAGGGACCAAGTCAGAGACCTTGCTGGGTAAACCACACTTAATGATACTGCCTGTCCTTTAATCTAATGATACAGCTGAGCCATATTCAATTGACAGCCTCTTTTGGCTACAAACATTTATTGGTTGTTGTCCTCCAGGAAAACATCCAGCCTTTCCTTTAGCATGTTCTCCATGATTTCTCCTACTGTGGATTTTAAGGTAAGGGGCTTGTACTTCTTTGGATATTTCCTTCTCTCAGCTTTGTCTCCCATTCCTCAGGCAATTCAGCACTAGCCAGTGATCTTTTAAAGATCCATTTGGGGAGCCACCAGCACATGGGCAGATTCCTCAGGACTACAAAAGGCAACCCATCAGATCTCTGTATCTTATTGCCTGTTAGGACAGGCACTTCCCTGTTTATTTTCTCTCTTTCTACCGTGGTATCCATCCAGTGAGCTTCACATTCTACTGTCTCTTCCCTTCCAGTATGGTGGCTATCCCTTCCTTTCTTGCATGAAGACTAAAATATGCATTTAATACCCCTGACTTTTCCCCATCTTCCATGATGTCCATCCCATCCTTGGTTGGTCTGTCCCTTACTTCCTCTTTTCAAACAAATGCCTTTGCTGTCCTCCTCCTGTGTTGCCCTTCTTCATGCCATCCTGTACTCTATCTCCTCCATCTCCCCATCTAACCCCTTCCATCTCTTACAATGTTTTTTATTCTAATAACTAACCTAACATTCCTATGTAGCAAGATTGCCCTTCTTCACTTTTTAACTTTTATGAGCTTCCTCAGACACTTGTTAACAGCTCTCAGTAATCCATCCCTGACACATATTTTCATAGCCTGTTCACTCCTATAGTTGGCCAACAGATTCCTAACTCATCTGTGACTCTCTCTGTCTCTCATAGCTCACTACAATGTACTCTAGTAAAATCCCACACCATTATCTTTGTATTTTTGTTCTTCGCCCACTTTTCATAGTAATGCCTTCTCCTGGGAACATCTCTGTCCCCTTGTTTTTTGGTAAGGACTACATTCAGCATTATGTCCACTCTGGTACTTTCCCATACCTCTTGCCTGAGTCTTTCATGGTCCAAGACTGCCTGCTCCACCTGTATAATAGAACTCAGAATTTCCCATTCTGCTCTTGGCAGACTCAAGTTCCCCTTAATTATAACCATCTTCCTTCTCCTCTGCTCCCTTCAGTGTCTCATGATCCCCCTTTGACATGACACACTGTATCAATCTACCATCGCTCCCAATTTCATCTGCCCTAACCAGCAGGATGCTTAACCTATGTTCTGAGCCTGACTGCACCCTCACCCTCTTCATGAGTTTCATGGTCCTCCTCTTCTTCTTCTCCCATGTGCTTGATGCCCTCCTTTATGTAGGTCATGACTCTACCTCTGTCCCTCCCCTTTCTGTTATATATGAACATCATATATCCTGATACTACAACGTCCTACCTCTGTTGGCATTGTTCCTCTGTCCGTCCCCTTTCGGTTATATATGAACATCAGCTATCCTGACACTACAATGTCCTACCTCTGTTGGCATTGTCCCTCTGTCTCTCCCCTTTCTGTTATATATGAACATCAGATATCCTGATACTATAACGTCCTACCTCTGTTGGCATTGTTCCTCTGTCCCTCCCCTTTCTGTTATATATGAACATCATATATCCTGATACTACAACGTCCTACCTCTGTTGGCATTGTTCCTCTGTCCCTCCCCTTTCTGTTATATATGAACATCAGCTATCCTGACACTACAATGTCCTACCTCTGTTGGCATTGTTCCTCTGTCTCTCCCCTTTCTGTTATATATATGAACATCAGATATCCTGATACTATAACATCCTACCTCTGTTGGCATTGTTCCTCTGTCCTTCCCCTTTCTGTTATATATGAACATCAGATATCCTGATACTATAACGTCCCACCTCTGTTGGCATTGTTCCTCTGTCCCTCCCCTTTCTGTTATATATGAACATCATATATCCTGATACTATAACGTCCCACCTCTGTTGGCATTGTTCCTCTGTCCCTCCCCTTTCTGTTATATATGAACATCATATATCCTGATACTACAACGTCCTACCTCTGTTGGCATTGTTCCTCTGTCCTTCCCCTTTCTGTTATATATGAACATCAGATATCCTGATACTATAACGTCCTACCTCTGTTGGCATTGTTCCTCTGTCCTTCCCCTTTCTGTTATATATGAACATCAGATATCCTGATACTATAACGTCCTACCTCTGTTGGCATTGTTCCTCTGTCCCTCCCCTTTCTGTTATATATGAACATCATATATCCTGACACTACAACGTCCCACCTCTGTTGGCATTGTTCCTCTGTCCTTCCCCTTTCTGTTATATATGAACATCAGATATCCTGATACTATAACGTCCTACCTCTGTTGGCATTGTTCCTCTGTCCCTCCCCTTTCTGTTATATATGAACATCAGCTATCCTGATACTACAACGTCCTACCTCTGTTGGCATTGTTCCTCTGTCCTTCCCCTTTCTGTTATATATGAACATCATATATCCTGATACTACAACGTCCCACCTCTGTTGGCATTGTTCCTCTGTCCCTCCCCTTTCTGTTATATATGAACATCAGATATCCTGACACTACAACGTCCCACCTCTGTTGGCATTGTTCCTCTGTCCTTCCCCTTTCTGTTATATATGAACATCATATATCCTGA
>NC_056737.1:146472870-146540370 GCF_019279795.1 Protopterus annectens
TAGAAAGTAAGGTTTATGCCAGAAAAACTGAGCCTATGTTTATTGAACAAAAGCCACTGAGCTGTAAAGAGTATCTTTGTGTACTTTTACTTTATATGAGTACTTGCTGAAAGAAAACAATATTTTTCTATTATTCCCACATTGGAAAGAATGCACTTTTTTAAACTCTTTAAGTAAACTTTAATTTAGACTGAAAGATGTTTTTGTTTGACTAAGTTTGTCAGTGAATACAGAAAAAAATGTGTATAAAAGTAATACAACTTTAACATTTTATATATATATATATATATATATATATATATTATATATATATATATATATATATATATATATATATATATATATATATATAAACAAAATATCATGTTAAATAATGGCTGACAGTCACTCTGTTGACCACTTCAAGCAGGGAGATAAATGATCTTAAATGAATCCACCAGAGTCCAAGTGGGTACACTATTTCAGATAAAGATATATATGACAACAAAATGTACAAAGAGAAGATGATGGAAGATTTAAGAGAGGTATGAGGAAGCATTCTTCATGGATAGCGTTGAGGATGATTGGAGAAACTTTCATTGAGATGTAGTTAAATTAGAACAGTGGCAAATTTCAGCAATGTATGGAATAAACATGACATTTGTTATGTAGTATGGAAGAAAAAAAAATGTGATGTTGATTATACAGGACCTGTTACATATCCTGAAACTTGGGAAGTGGACAGACTAGGTCTGCCAAGTATCTGTCATCAAAGTCTATGTTTCTTGTGTTTATTATATGGTATTGTTGTGACTGTAGACCACTGACTTGGATCCAAACTGAAAATGTCCCCTATTTGTTTATTTAGCATTTCCTTGTGGTTAGAGTTCTGGCTTCCTTTTCAACCACAGTGACTCCAGAAGAAAGGAATGAACTTTGAGGTATTAGAGAAATAACATTTAGTACTGAAATAAAGTATAGTACCATGATATTGCATTAAATTAACCTGGCAGGTGCAGAGAGGTTGTTACTTAGTCATTACCATGAGACCTAAGGCAACTTAGCCATTTTGTGGCCACCTGGCCAGAAGAGCTGTGTTTAGTTTTGCTTTCAAGGACATCTTCTCTGTCAAAGGAATGAAGGCAATGTATGCATATGACCGCTGGTTCAAGGGAAGAAAAATGCAGTTCTCCAACTATTACTTGATTTCACAGTAACTTGAGTGTAATTTTTTGAAATGGCAGTTGTCTGTGTGCCGTTGCTCACTTCATATAAGAGCTGTTCCGTGCATCATTTTGTGGTCTATAACCTTGCAGACTCAGCTAGAGAGTGAAAGACAGAGACACAGATGGACTTTTTTTTTACTGTTTTTACTGCAGTGACCTCAGTGTGAGCATAATAAAATAAGGGAAGTATTATGACAAGTCAGTAACCGTGTGGGGTACAGATGACGTGGCTCCCTTTGCAAAAAAAAATGTTTTTTTTTTTGCATTGCATTCATTTACTCAAGGGGACAGATTCATTAATGCTTACACTAAGTGTACAAAATCTGTATTCAAGAACATCTCTAGCACATTTTTGTTCTTTTTAGTCACTCAGAAAGATTACACAAAGTGTACATGTAGTCTACACTTTGTGGTAAATTATATGACTCCCCCTCGATATTTAAGGATGTGAAAAAATAAATAGGAAAACTAAAACTAGGAGAAGAAGGTGTGAATTATGCTTATGTTGTCTGTTCACTCAGAATGGTGTACACTTATCGTACACTTATTATAGGCATTAATTAATCCCAGGAGACTTTCTGTACTTCTGCAAGAACATGTATCTGAAGAGTTTGTAAACTCTGAGTACTATGATCTTACATTTTTGTCAGAGAAATTGTATTTCAGGGCATGAAAGATCCAGGAGGCATAATAAAACTGGAGAATGCATCTGTTTTCTAAGTTTTCTGATTAAGCAAACAAGGCAGAACTTTTATGCTTCTGTATTCTTTTAGGAAGCAAACAAGTTTGTGGTCATGCTAATTATTTGGAGTTAATATTTTAAAAGAACTGCCCAGCTGCCACTCATAGGTCAAACCTAGTTTTCTGCTTTGGAAGACAGGTAGATGTGCAAAAGGGCTAACATGTGTCCCTCCTTGCCTGCTGGTGAAACACATCATTGTAAAGCTGACTGTTCTGATCTGTACAGTGTTTGGTTGCAGTGTTATTCTGAATGCCTGCAAACCTATATCCACAGCTTGCATAAATTAGCAGTCTTTACAGAATGCATATCATTTGTACACAGAGGAAGTAAAGATGGGCCACTCCATCATAGCCTGAACATCTGTCATGATCTGCTATGTATGCAGAAGACAAAAGAAGAGAAGTCCTTCGGAAAATTTTAAGAGCTGTACCCCTGTACCCACCGAATAAACTTTTCTAGTATGATCAACAGTACTGGAAGGAAATGATCCTGTAGATCCATGGCTTGAGTTCACAGATCATTTGGTAGCATCTGTCTTGCCTGAAGCCTGATATTTGTAATAGCCCTGATTCATAAAAACATGGACCGCAGAGCATTAAAAACCTGTTTTAATGACATGGACCCCAGAGCATTAAAAACTTGTTTTAATGAAGTGCATTGTCCGGCAGTCATTTTTCTCCAGATGCGACTTCACTACTTTAAATTACATTGCTTTATATGGCTGCAGAACAAAACAGGAAACCTCTATCGCTTCTGCTCAATGAGATGCATTCATAGTTTCTGCCGTCCCATGTGACCTTGAAGGCTTTTGTCGAGTCATACCAAATCATGCAGTCCTCAAGTCCAGATTAAAGTGAGTACCTCCTACATGTATTTGCACTGTTTTCTTGTTTGTTTAACTGGGTAGAGGGCAGCTGTCCAAAGACACTTTTAAGCTATGATGAGTAACAGTCATTAAAACTGACAAACATAAAACATATGAAGACATTGATATAAAATGTACACTTGCACAGGCTGTAAATTATATGTCTACAATTCTAAACTTCGCAGAGCAGTTAATGAAACTCTTAATCCTTAAATAAAGTGAACATTTTAAAACATCAGTAATAAATGTTTTCAGCGTTCAAAGAAAGATAATAAGTGATTAGAGTAGCAAGCATAGTAACAGATTAAAATACCAACATTCCCTGGACAGAATATTTTTATCAATTTGATCTGGCTAATGAAGCATCACAATTCCTTCATTTAATTCTCTTAATTCCTTAATAAGATGCTGTTAGGGCACAACACTGTTAGTGTAAGAGCATGGTGGGAGATATAGAGAAGAAAAATAATTAACCAGCATCAGTGATCATTATCATCATCATCATCATCATCTTCATCTTCTTCTTTCGGCTGTTCCCATTAGGGGTCGCCACAGCGGAGCATCTGTTTCCATTTCTTCCTATCCTCTGCATCTTGCTCTGTCACACCAACCACCTGCATGTCCTCTCTCACCACATCCATAAACCTTATCTTAGGCCTTCCTCTTTTCCTGTTACATGGTAGCTTCATCCTTAGCATCTTTTTCCCAATATACTCAGCATCCCTCCTCAGCACATGACCAAACCAACGTAATTGTGCCTCTCTGGCTTTGTCTCCAAACCTTCCAACCTGAGCTGACCCTCTAATATACTTATTCCTAATCCTGTCCACCCTCGTCACACCCAGTGCAAATCTTAACATCTTTAACTCTGCCACGTCCAGCTCTGACTCCTGCCTTTTTGTCAATGCCACTGTCTCCAAACCAAAAAACATAGCTGGTCTCACTACCCTCTTGTAGACCTTCCCTTTCACTCTTACTGGTACTCATCTGTCAGAAATCACTCCTGACACTCTTCTCCACCCACTCCATCCTGCTTGTACTCTCTTCTTCACCTCTCTTCCACAGTCACCATTACTCTGAACTGTTGATCAAAAGTATTTAAACTCATCCACCTTTGCCACATCTACTCCCTGCATCCTCACCATTCCTCTATCCTCCCTCTCATTCACACACATATAGTGATAGCACCTCATTATTCCTCTATCCTCATGTTCTAGCTCTGTAGTTTTACTCTTTCTCTGACCTCGTGTTTTAGCTTTATAATTTTACTCTTCCTCTGCCCTCATGTTTTAGCTGTAAGTTTTACTCTTCCTCTGCCCTCGTGTTTTAGCTCTAAGTTTTACTCTTCCTCTAGCCTTAATTTTTAGCTCTATCGTTTTACTCTTCCTCTATCCTTAATTTTTAGCTCAATAGTTTTACTCTTCCTCTATTCTTGTGTTTTAGCTCTATAGTTTTACTCTTCTCACATAGCTCATTATGCCTCAATATCAAATCCCCCTCCATCTCTCCCTCATCTCTTTGTTTCTATTGAATAAAAGTCATCAGCCACAGTTTCAGTCTCTAAATAACATTTGTGAAGTTCCTCTGTATCCTTTCAAGTTGTATGACTTCCTTTCCTTTTCTTTATAGCATCCCTGGAACACCATGTGGTTTTCCTCATAATGTCCTACCAGCATGCAGAAGAGCTAGCAGAACAGGTTTCCTTACCCTGAGCATATCTGTTCCACAACATGCTGCCCACTACTTTGCTGCTCCCCTCCTGAACTTCTCTTTTGGTGACTTATGTTTCAGGACAGGTGTAATGACTAATCCCATCCCCTTTTTTTGGCCACAATAGTTTTAGTGTCCCTAAGCTTTCATCAGCGGGGGGCATAGAGGGGATGGGGGTGAGAGGTGAGGTCCGTCATGGGCAGCATATTTTTACTTCACTCGCTGAGCATCATGTCTCAGATGTCCCTTCTGCATGCAAATTTAAACTGATCCCAATCTCTTCTTTTAACATTCATAGAACGCTTTACTTACTTGTGTCATAGAACTGCTTTGCTTTATGAACTGCCGAGCCTTTCTTTAACCTTAGCACTACTTTACCTATAGTGAATGGTGTGTGTGTTTTAACATTGTTCATTTCACAGAACTGGAACTGCTTTACTTAAAGGTGTGTGTTTTACCGTCATTCACTATAGCAAGGGCTGTGTGTATGTGTGTGTGTGTGTGTGTGTGTGTGTGTGTGTGTGTGTGTGTGTGTGTGAAATGCCCTAGTTATGGATACCTGGTGGTTATTACTCAGGCTCAAACCCTGTACCTTAGGTACAAGAGCCTGAATTCTCTACCCCTACCACCACTTGTGATTCGAAAAGTTGAGTCCATAGATCTCAACTGTCCAGATTTTCACAGAATGTCTGGAATTTTTGGCTCAAACTTTTGGTCTGTCCCTCTTAAAATTTGTGTTTTTCTGCCAAATCGGTGAGGACCGGATTCACTAAATAATGATAGCTGTTTAAGTTTCAGTCTTCCTGTCTTTCAGGAAATGCATGGTAACACAAAACATTTTATTGTAGTAACTTCTAAGATTATACAAGCAATGTTTAAAATGTGCCCCTGGTTTTGGGCCTTTGTCCCCCCCCCCTATAAGTTTTGGCTTTTTCCAGATTTCTTGTGCCGCAAAGTTGAGAGATATAATTGAGTGTCAAGTGCATTTTACAAGGAGCTGAGAGCTTCAGGGGAAGAGAAGTTTAATGCTGATTATGCCAAGTCTCTTTGCAATGTGAAACTGTTGTTTATCAAATGATAAAGTGCTTAAAAGCATTGTTAGTAGCACAACAGGTAGTATACTTACTTTTGATGCAGAAGGCTGTGACTTCTACTCCGACAGTATGTAGATGGAGTGCTGATACTGTATTGTGTTACACTTTAAAGGGGTGGATGCTGTAGTCCTGAGAATGTCCTCCTTTGGAAGAGATACCTAGTAACTATGAACTTGTTATCAATTTGCCATCAATTTCCTATTGCAATATTACCAGCTTATCATTTTATGTAACATGGGCAATTTATTCTTCAAGGGCAGCAGGCACTTTGTTTGTAGATGAAACAATGAAATATAAAGCTGTTTGTTAGCAGCAACCTGTTCATTAGTTACTGATCTCTTTAATGTGGAATTATTTAGATGACTTTTACGTCTGCAGAGATTGTGCATATTTACAAATATTGGTGGATTGTAATGACAGAAGTTTGAGTAGACTTTTATGATGGAAATGTTCTGAATTGGGTAGTTTTGTCATTTTTAATACAATTATTGTGTCATTGGTTAATGGACAAATGTTCAAAACAATACATTTAAAATATGCTCTAACAAGTGTACTGTATTATATAAGGAATATAACAATACAATCAGGAAGGTGACTCAAAGAACATATGCATGTTTGCATGGTCCTAAATATGTGTGTAAGAAGCCTATGATTTAAAAACAGCCCAAAGGTGAACTTTATCTGTCACTGGCCAGATGCATTTTCTTTAAATGTGGGTTTTAATGCTGTTTCAATGAATGTGAGTTTCAAGGGCAGAGCAGTTTTAATGCTAACTCTGTTTTCATTGTGAAACTGTATTGCTTTGTTTAGCAGATGTCTATCAGTGTTTGTGCTATAAAATTTAAAATAAAAGCTTTAAATTAAATCTAAATAATCATTGTAGAAGTAAAGCATAAAGAAGTATACACATTACAGTGATTATAGTAAATGGGGAGAAATAGCCAAATAATGGGACACTAGAATGTCTGCAAGGAGGTAGGGTTGAGTATGTGGCAGCCCATTTGACCATGATTTTGTGAGGGGGGAGGGGCACGAAATTCAAAGACAACCGGCGGCACAAACTCTAGCTACGTCACTGGCTTTCATTGGTCCTCTTGTTGTGTACAAAATGTAGAATCTTGCACTTATCTGCACAAAACTTCAACTGCCACCTTTCTGCTCATCTGTCAATGGTCTTCAGGTCTCTTTTTAAGTTTTTTCCTTAATGCAGAATGGTGACCCTGATATCTGAGGCCTGTGGAAAAAAGGATTAGTCTGTCAATCAGTCCTTCTGATATCTCCAAGGTGAATATAGTGAAGACTATGGCCCCACTATAGACCCATCCCATGTCACAGCCTGGTATTACTGATCAAATCCTGATGTTCTCCTAATAGTCATTACCCATCCTAAATTTCATCAGTGTTTTTGATAGCTTGGTTTACTGTAGTCTTTGATGTGTAACCGAGTTGAAGGCCTTTCTAAAATCTAGGTAAATCATGCCCACTTATGTTCCCTTATCCAGCTCTGCTGCTACCCTAAACATAGAATCACAAGAGTTTTAAAGCAGCTCTTCTTGGTCGTATGGCCTGGTGGTTTAGATCTCAAGATTAGATACCCGTTAGAAAGATATCAAACGATTTCTTTCAGGATCCCCTCCCTCACCTTCCCTGCCACTGCTGCCAAGTACATAGCCTGAACTTACCTGGACAGTATCCATTACCTTTAAAATACGTGAAAAACTGAAGAAATATGTCAGGAAACTGAACTTTAGTATTTTGTTTAATGAAATATCAACAGCTATGACAAGTCTTAGGATTTCCAGTACTTACAATACTCCTGTTCACCTGACCCTACAACTTTTTGAGAAACTATGTGAACTTGACATCTGTAATTCATTAAGTTTGAATAATAGTAGACGCATGATTGAAAATTAAGGAATTGTTAATAATATGACAACTGTGGAAAGAAAAATTTTAACAGGTATGAAACAGAGTAACCTAAGGGTCATAAAACCCGATAAGTGGGATGGAATGATGGTAATGGGTAAAAATGATTATGTGAACACAATTAATGAAATTTTAACTGACAATCCATATAATGAAGCCTCCCTTAACAAAGTAAATATAGCTTATAATAGAATAAGGGGTGACCTTAACGATATGTTCATAGAATAACAGATCACCATAGATGAATATAATTATTTAAATATGGTTACACCTACAGTTCCTATTTTGTTTGGGATTCCAAAAATCCATAAAAGTATATATAACCCACTCATGCAACCAGTAATTGATGCATTAGATTCAATTACCTACCCTATAGCCAAATTTTTGGATGAAAAGTTAAAACACCAGGTTTTCCAAGAAACTCACATTTGTAAAGATTCATGGCATTTTTTACAACTAATTAATGACCTTTATACTGTCATCCCACATACTGCTGGACTAGAATGTTTTGTTGATTTTCTATTTGAGGAAGGGCTTCCGCAAGAAAGAATCAACTTATATGAGAGGCTGATGGAAATTGTGTTAAAGAATAACTTCTTTATGTCTGAAGAGCAGTATTAGCTGCAAAATAAGGGGGAGCAATGTGTACTGCCTCTGGGACCCTTTTTGCCAACATCACAATGATTATGTGGGAAAGAAGATTTTTGTTTAATAATAGTTTCATGAACTCATGTAAACTATTTATCAGATACCTGGATGACATCTTTGTTGTATGGGATGATAAAAAAGAGAAGATGCCATTATTTATAGAATATATTAATTCTACAACTGAATTTTTACAATTTACCCATGAAACAAATGATGTCAGCATAGCATATTTAGATATATGGTTAAGTAAGGATTTGATAAATGACAGGTTTACATCTTATTTTTTTTTTTTTAGAAAAGCCACCTACTGTAATTCCTTCCTTCACTATGCAAGTGCTCACCGCACTATGCAGAAAAAGGCAGTGGTAACGGGTCAGTTCATGAGAGCTGCCCGAATGGTCACACTTGAGGAAGAATTTTGGGATGAATCCCTACATCTTAAGAAAATGTTTTTGACTAGAAGGCACCCTGTCTGTTTTATAGATAATGTGATGTATGAGGTCATTAATAAAAGAGAGATCATTTTATTTTTATTCCCATTTTACATTCCCACTGTGGTGATAATATTCTCCTGACACAGGAAAATAGCCCTGTTAATAATAATGGACGTTTAAATAGAAACAATAACAACAAAGGTTGCAGGAATGCCTTCATTACCATGTATAGTACTGACAGTAAATTTAGAAGAGGGAATCTTGAAAATAATTGGTCCATATTGAAGGAAGGTAGACAGATTACATCTAACATTAGTGAGAAACCGATTGTGGTTTACAAAACAGATAAAAACTTAAAAAATATTCTGGATGATTTGTCAAAGGTGATTAATAACACTAAAAGGGCATATATGGGGAAATGTGGAAGATGCTCATATTGCAAACACATATTTGAGTGTGAACATTTTTCTATTTTTCTATTACTTCATATATATTCAAAGTAGCAGGAAACTTTACTTGTGATAACACAGGTGTGGTTTATGTTGCTCTCCGCCAAAGGTGTCCAAGGTTCTACACAGGCAAACCTGAAAGGAAATTGAAGGAAAGGGTGTAGGAACACCTATATGACATCAAGAAAAATAAAGAAACTAGTGCATTTTCAAAACATGTGCAAGAATTCCCCTGACACCAGTTTAAGTTCAGTACACTTGAAAAAGTGACCCCAGGGCTGAAGGGGGGGCCTTGGTCCCCATTACTTGAAAAGAGGGGGCTGTATTGGAAACTCCATTTTAATGCTGAACACTTACCAGGTTTAAATATCCAAACCTCAATCGCCTCCTTGCTAAAACTAAAAGCATTATGTAGATAAAAATAGTTTTTCACATCTATTTATATATGCATGTATACATATTTTTTTGATATTTTTATTATTATTTTTATGTTTTTGGATGGGATTATTATGTATGTGTGCATATAGGTTTATAATCCTGTTGCAATATGCTTTAAGACAATTCATTGGCTAAACATAAGGCTGTGTTTTAAATAACTTATCCCTTTAAATTTAAGCTTTAAGAAGGGCTCGGCTGTCATGTGACCATTTACTTTATGTTTGAACTTTGTATATAAAGCTTTGGCTAAGAAAAGCTATTTTATCTGATGACATTTTAAAATATTAGAATGACAGAGCTAATCCAGTTTCTTTGTGGAATAAAGCTGTTTTTGGATTTATCCTACTGCCTTTATGATGGTTTACAAAAGAGATGTATTTGGATCTATTCCTCTGCCTTTGTGTTGGTTTTGTGGCCAAATAGTGCATTTCACAATGAGCAGCGTGCAGTGCAATTCATTTTGGATTCTTAAGAAACTGAGAATTATCCTAGCCCTTTTAATGTATGTGTAGATTCTGCTGATCTTAGTACTGGTGAGGACACTACTGACCATGTGAATATTGATATTGTAGTTAATAGGACTAATCCTAATGATTTAACTGCTAATGACCTTGTCAATATAATGACTGGTGGTGGTGATGAGGCCTCAGAAATCCTTGGTCTGATATTGCCACCCTCCTTTAAAATATCTTCTAATAACACTAGCTCATCTACCTTTATGGAATCTCACAGTTTACACCATTCAGATGTTGGTTCCAATGATGCATTTCTTAATAACAAAAGGTTATAGAGCCATATAGATACCTTAAGTGATTATGCATCTAATTTCAAGGTATTTAAGAAAAAGCATAGGGAGGTGCTTGGCAGTGGTACCAGGGAGCTGTTATGTCTCAAGAAACTAGTCATTTACCGCCAGTTATAGCTAAGGGTAGTTTTAATGCTATCTCAAAAGAAAAAAAGCAGGACAGATTTTAGTTATGATAATTCTCTGCTGACAGGTTCAATGGATATTCTCCCCAAGATAAACTGTAGTTTTGCTACTGTTCCCTACCATAGGGGAAGTAAACTGGTTGAGATAACTATGGTTATTGATAATTTATTTAAAAACATCTTTAAGGTACGCTGCTGTGATAGTGGTAGTGGGTAATAACAACACTGGGAGCACCAACTGGATGTCCTTTACTTTAGAAGTTAGAAAACTGGTGTCCCTTAGCAGTTCTATAGGTTTTAAGCTCTTTTTTGTGATATCTTTTCCATTACCTACTACAATGATTATTTTTTGAGTAAACCACCAGTGATGACTAACATTATCAGGAAGGAGTGTTGGTATAATCCTTGTAAGGTCATTAGTATCTGAGAAGATTTATTAACTAGGAAGAGTTGTTTGTGCAGAGGTCATTTTCATCTAAGCCACATTGGAAAGAGGTTTGTTGCCAATAGACTTATTTTTTCAAGATAGAAAACTATTCAAATAGGTGAGAAGTTAGTGGCTCCCCTACTATAAATTGTTTTTACACAAATACCAATGGTCTAAATAACAAGATGAATGACCTTAAGGTTAGGCTGACAGGTCAGAGCTATCACTTTGTTCTTACTACTGAAACTGGATTTAACAATATAAATTTCCCCTTGCCTTTGCCTGGATATAAAGCTTATTGTGTTTTCAGATCAGATAGAAGAGGCAATGGTTTTTCCATTTTTGTCCATGTGGACTTGACTTCCAATACTATTTTGACCTCAATTGATTGCAAAACTTTAGGGGTTAGGGTATATCAAAATAACATTAAATGGGGTTTGATACTCTTCTATAGACTTCTTAATTCTTCTAAAGATTTTAATGTTATGCTTTATAGCATTTTGCAGGGATGTTTTAAGAAAAAAATATATGATTTCTGGGGACACCGACTTTACAGGGAGCACTCCTGCTACTAATTCTCCTCTTTTGAATAATCTGATGGATGTGAGTATGAACTATAAATACTCAGACAGTGAAAGACCCCACTTGGTACAATCATTTACTTGATGTGATTTGGGTAAGGGGTCAGACACAGTCGTTTACTTGTTTTACTCAGTCCCCCACTAGCTGCTTCTGACCATTTGTGTATATCATGATAATTATTCTACAAAGCACATGAAAATAAATATACATATTGTTATAAGGTTGATTTTGTAGCAATTAATTATACTTTAAAAGGATGGCCTTGGAAGGGCATTATGGAAGGGAAATGTATATCTGAGAGACTGGAAGATTTTATACGGCTTTCTTTATAATTTGACCAATGGCTGTGTTCCTGTTGCTGCTTGATTTACAGGAAGACACTGGACCCTCCCTGGTGGATGGCTGGTTTATCTAGGCTCAGGAATAGGAAGAGCGCCTTCTGGCAGAGGTACACAATTTCTCCTAATGTTGTGATTAAGGTTAGTTATGTAAAGGCTAAAAGAAAACTAAAGACTGAAGTGAAATATGTCAGAGGCTCTTACAAACTAAAAGTGGCAAATAACTCAGTGATTAACTCCATGTCATTAAGTTTTTAGGCTTTTTGATAAGGATTCACTATCTAATATCTGTCTTAAGGAGTGAAAGCTGCATTACTGATCCAGTACATTTAGCAACTGTTTTACTGAGGAATTCTTTAGTGGTGATCCTGGCAGTGGTATTTTGCTAGGTCATATGGGAGACTTAATCAGTGATGCACATCCTGCTGTTACATCGGGCATTGTAAGTCATGCTTTAAAATTGATTGAACCAAATGATGCTTCTGGGCTGGATAATCTAAATGGTTTTTGCTTAAGCAACATTGCTGAAAGTTTGTTACAATATTTAGTTGAGTTATTTCAAAACTCAGTGACTGAGTATTATACTCCAAGTGTTTGCAAAGAAGCCTTTGTAATTCCAATTCTGAAAGAAAAGTCTGGCTGCACTGTTAACAGTTTTATGCCCATAAGGCTCATTTGCTTTGAGTGTACCATTTGCCACTTGATTAATTTGGACCTTAGGAGAGATCTTGACATCTACCAACATGGTTTTAAATCTGGTTACTCATGTTTCACGTATCTGTTAAGCTTCTCTTATAATGTTATGGTAGTGCTGGACAAGGTCCTTGTTTCTGATGTCATCTAGCTTGATTTGCTAAGGCCTTCAATTCTGTTTCCCATTTAGGAATTATATGTATCCTACAACAATGTAATATTAATCCCCTAATTAGGAAATGGGTGTCAAACTTGCTGGAGGGTAGATCGTGTAGGTTTAAAATTAAGGACTGTTATTCTGATCTTAAGTTTATTAGGGTCGGTGTTCCTCTGGGTCTGGGTTGTTTATGTCTGCTTTTCCTAATAGAAACAATTTATGGCATAAAATGCTGGATCAGAATAATTTTCAAACCTATTTAGATCAGCTTTTTTCTTTGGTCATCTACTAAATACATGAAGTTTAGTACCAATAAATTCACTGTGTTGCATTTTGGTGCGAATAATAATGAATACCCCTATGCTCTTGACAATTTCATTTTGTCTAGTTTAAATTCATTAGGGGCTTAGTGGTTTTGATAAGGTAAAGTTTTACTGAAAAACTGTTATGATTTGATTTTCTATATTTTATAATGATTTTCTAGCAGGGAGGACATGGTATTGATTCCATTATTTAACGCTGCTGTAAGACCAGTTTTTAAATATTGTGGCTCATTTTATGTGTTCATTTCCTCATAGATTATGAAACTGGAGCTTATTCAATATACTTGTATGGGTCTACTTTGACCCATCGAAAAAAATCAGTCACACAAGTCCATTTTCATGAAAATGCATTTATCCGAAAACACTTTCGCAAAAAAGCAGTTCAGCGAACACAGTTTGCCAGTTCTGAGATCCTGTGGTGGTGCAGGTACAGTGTTTCTTATCTGGTGTATGGCAGGGGAGGTTGTTGTTGCAGATCATGGTACGGTGAAGATAAGGAAATATTTCCTTTTCCCCACTGTTGTGCAGTCTTGAAATTAGTATATATAAGTAGCGGGGGTCTACTTGGAGTATAAAAATATCTATGCAAACACTTCCATGCAAAAATCCTAAACATTCTAGATTTGGTTGCATGCTTGGATCCATATAAATATCTTCCCGTTGTTGCCTTGTATATTTTCTTCTCATTCTCATTTTCCAGTCTTGTCTAACGTCTTCTGATTGAGTCTTACAGTTATCATGCATTATTTTATATGTCCTACTAATTATTCCTTTTTGACTAAAGCTTTGTTCTAGACTCATCTATAAACTCAACCAGAACTGTTCTTTCATTTAACACTTCCCTGTCTCTATCTCTCTCTCTCTCCATGTGCCTGTATTTTGTTATCAATCTCTATTAGGGAAGGCAGTCGCCAACCCACAATCCAAACTTTTGCATGGCCTCATCCCATTCTGTGACTTTTCCTTGCCTAGTTATTTACCCTCAATAACTTATGTTCTTTTGCTAATTGTCACCAATAAATTCTAGTTACCTTTTGCCTACTTTCAGTACCTCTACTTATAGTCATCCCTACTGGTAAAATCTCTTTTCTTCATTCTCATGTTGGCTTAGTTCTCAAAATATTCTCTACTATATTGTACATATACTATTCTGTATGATTGTTACTGTTTTCCTTTAGTGCCTGCACCCAAAGTCCAACTCTCTCCTTATTTCATAAACTCCCCAATTTCAACAAAATTTCTTTCCATTTTAATTTACAGTTTTCTGCTAGTGCTATCCATGAGCCTTAGCTGTGTAGCTCTGCAGTATCCCTTCAAATCTGGTAATCCTAAACCACCTTATTCTTTGGGGAGAAATAACTTATCTTGCTTACCTCTTGCCCTCTTTCCTTCTCAAATAAATTCCTTCACTTTTTTTATTATTGTCCACAGCTTCTTCTCTGGTTTATAAAAATATACCTGATCTGTATATAAAACTATACGGACTAAAAACATTTTCACTGCTTCTAAATTACTATCCAAATTTATTATCAAGTGCTCCCAACTTCTCACTTTTTATTATCTGTTGTTTAGTCTCTTTCTACATATCCTTAGATGCAATAATGGAATCCCTTTTAATCCAAATACCTAAATGCTTCATCTTATCATGTCCCCATAAATATAGGTATTATTGAATCAGTTAATATGTGGCAATATAGTCAATTTTTATAGCCTTTGTTTTATGCTCATTTATTTTATATCCTGAAAAAGTTGAAACTTCACAAAATGTTCCATAACACTAAAATATCCTTTCCCAAATGTATCAAATATGAGATAATATCATCTGCAAATAAAGCTAATTTTTCTTTAGTACCATACCACCTAAACCCTTGAATTTGTCAGTCCTTTCTTTTCTTTACCAACAGCTGTAAGTATAATGCAAATAAAAAGGAAAAAGAGGACACCACTGCCTGGTTCCTCTGTTCAAATCCAGCTTGTCAGAGAAGAACTCTCCCCCTTGATTGTTGCCTCTGACTCTTCATATATCTTCCACATTAACCCCATTATCTCTCAAAAACACAAATGCTGTCATTGTTCTACTCATAAAATCCCAGCTAACTCCTGAAAATGCCTTCTGTGCATCAAAACCCACCAGCAAATGGTCTTCTTGCACTCAACTTCCCTTTGGATCATCATCATTCTGTTGATGTTGTCAAGTGGTTGTCCTGCCTCTACAAAACCACACTGATCAATGTCCGTCAGTTTTGGCAACATCTAAGACATTCTCTTAGCTAGTTTAGAAGTATATATTTTATAATCATGATTCAAAATTAAAAATGGCCTATAGGAAGCTGGATTTAAAGGGCCTTTGCCCTCTGTGAGTAGTACAGCCACTATAGCTTTCGTCTAAGATGCTAGTACTGTTCCCTCCTTTTAAAATATTGTTAAACAAAACCTTCCAGATCTTTATCACTTTTTCCTTCATAACTTCCACATTTCCTTAGGAATACCATATGTTCCTGGTATTTTCCCTGTTGATTGATTTTACATCATCATTTTTATCTCAACCTCACTCATTTTATCTGTTAATTCTTGAGACTCATCTTAAGCCTCACATAAACGTTTCCATTTGTGTCTTTTCTTGGTTCCCCCCATTCCTCTACTCTATACAGATGTTCATACAATTTTTGAACTATCTTTAACGCCTCTGCAGGATCATTGGTTATTTTTTTAGTCACAGGCTACCTTAGCTTGGCAAAACCCCTTTCTATTTTTTGGAGCCTAAGACATTCTGCCATTAGTTTTTTTATGCTCTGATGTTATCAAAATGCCTGCTTAAGAGTGACCTTTCTAAACTCCTTCAGCACTCAACATTTACTCCTTCTCTTATTCTTATTACTTGTTTCCCATATCGGTTGTTCTCTGATTTATACAATATTTTTAAATTTAGTTTTCATTTTATTGCAGTACTCTTCTATCCTCTGTGAATAAATGTGTACATTCCCTAGTAACTCTTGAATCATTTTCACTACCCATTCCTTAAAATGCTCTTTTTAATAGGTGAATAAGAAAGTACCAGTGTTTCAGTTTGAGTTGATTATCTTTATCTTAGTATTTATTGTGCTTGGTCTGAAACAGTCATTGAATCTGTTTTAGAACTGACAGTTACATTTAATTAAATTAAATACCCATACTCCTGTGAAATATTGCTTCTGTTCAAATTGGCCCACTTATTGTATCTTGGACAATAATATATAAATCTACATGGGTTCCTTATAGTAGTTTCATATCTTCCATTCCAATATCTTCATAGATATCTTTCAAAATATACCCTTTTATTGCATTTTCCCTTCTAAGTCTCCCTGTTACATCTTCATTATTGCATATCACATTGCAGTCCCCATTTCAATCCTCCCTCCTTCACAGTAACTCCTTATTACTACAGGCTACCCTTGCTGTATTTCTTCTCCTCCTCTATCACTACTGTCCCTCTTGCAATCAGTATTATCACCCCCCTATTTTCCTTTCTCCCTGATACTCTGCTGAACAACCACCCTAAAATCCCTTCTTTGCCAAATTCACATGCTCATTTCTAAGTATGTCTCCTATGATATTGCTATTTGAACTCTGCTATATACTTCTTAATATAATTCAGTACTCCTTGATTCTTGTCCTTGTCCACAATGCCATTCAAATTCCATGATTCCATGATACTGATAAGGCAATCATTCTAAGTTACAATTACTTTCACATAATCTACATAACACATTTTTGACCATCTGTTTCGAACAAGTAACTTACATATACACATTAATTTTTGGCAGGCTGTACTCATATGCAATTGCAGCTTCTTGTCTCTATTTGGACCCCATGTCACATTTTTCTACAATCTGCTTTTCAATAAAAATATTCAAAAAACAAAACAATATTTACTTTTCGTTTTTAACACCCAACTTTTCTGACTCACAATAAACACACACAACTATATACAGTACATTTTCCAAAATGGAAATTTACTCCTCCATACATGAGAAGATACCTCAGATAGACATCTGCACCCATAGGTTTCACCCCTGGATAACAATACATGTTAAAGCCTATGTTCCATTCTACACCCACACTATCCTTCTTTCATCTCAACTTCCCTCCTAGACATGAAAAACAACTTGCATAATCTCAATAAACTGAATTATATAAGTAAGAAAAAGTGCCCTGTCTATCAATAAATGAAGATATTTTGCATTGTTACTATTTATACCAAGGTGGTTATTAATAATAAGAATGCATCTGCTTGTATTCTCTACAGTGTAACACACTTATTAATTTTCACTGAGCTACATGTCACTTCCTTAAATACTAATTTTAGTCTTCAGTAAAGTACTTCACAGTTAATGTTTCAGTCATTTATTGCCTATGTCTGCAGACTTTCTTTTGCAGATCTCTGCTATTTGATTAAGAAACAAAAAACAGGAGAAAAAGGTACAGTCATACTTTAACATCACTGGCATTAGTAACAATCACTGATAAGACTCACCCCACCTCATATTTAGAATACCTGTGCAGGTGGAGTATAATGCAACATTAAATTGACTTCAAGAAATGTGTTATGCACATATTACTAAAACAAGAAAAATATCTTCTTATTAATAGTTTATATACATATTACTACTTCTTTCATTATCCCAAACATCAGTGTGACAAAGTGAAAAAATCTAATGGTTGAAACCAAAAAAATCCTTAGAGAAATATTAATTTATTGTATTAATTTTTGTATTTATTGGTATCTATAGTTTGATATTGACTTGTTTGCAAATAGCTATTACTTGTGTTAATATGTTATTTGATAGTATTTAAACTTTTAATAAAAATAAATATGAAAAAACAAAAACTGAAAATTACACCTTACAGTCTATACAATCAGTTTAAAGTAATCCACAAATTTCCAGTCTTTTTCCCTCCACTTCTCGTATAAGTACAGTTCTCTTGTCCAAATTACATCTCATATAAATATCCCTTTACAGTTTGCCTGTCTGTTTCCTACTTTCAGAGTTTTGCTGTTCCTCCTCTTCATCTTCTAGATAACCCAACACCAATCTCTAATTCATATCACATGTGCTCCTTAATTTTGTCATCCTCTCTGGTGCTTTTTTCTGTCAATCATTTTACTTTAGAACATTGGGAAGTGTTTTACTGGCAAATTATGTCTACGTGCTGTGTCATCGTCAGAGGAATGAGAAGCAGAATCCCTTTCAATTTGCTGGCTCACTTTTTACTGCATAAACATTTATTTCCTCTTTCAGCTGTTCTGCATCCAAGAATGTCTTTGATTATTTGGAAAAAATATTCTGAAGACAGCTTGATATAGCAATTTAAATCTCAGCCCTGCTTCTTGACAGTTTCTGCTTGCTTCTCGTCTGCATGGTGTACAGTGAATAACCCTTTTCCAAGAATATTCTGGTCTCCCAAATTGTTAATACTTTACCCTTCTGTCACATTATTTCAGGAACAGCTCCTTCTGCTGGTATGACTGCATCTTTACTGATGTCTTTCTCATGGACTAATTTGGAACATAGACACAGTGTCCCTTTCTATTCATAGATCCCGCTGTAGAATACCAATCCAGTTGCTTATTTTGTGTTTACATAACATAAATGCAGTCTGCTCCTTCCAGTTTCTCCGGTACAACGGAAAACCTCAGTTTTTCTTGTGTGCTCTCTCTTCTAGCACTATTATTCTTTTTAAGCCATTCTTCTTGTGAAGCTTCACATTTATCCTGTCTTTCCTTCATTTCAACCTTTGATTTCTGCAGTTATATCATCTCACTGGAATAGCTACTTAAAGCTTTTTCTATTCTTTCCAGCCTTTTGTCATTTGACTGTATGTCTCATGTGTTCCATTTATTTTAAACATCTATGAATGCATTTGATTTTTTTCCTCTAGATTACTGGAATCATCTGTTGTACTGAGGCAGAAACCTAATCTTTTTTGCTGAACAGCTGCAAGGCTTTTCTCTGCCAGAATTTTTTTTTCTATTTTTCTGATTTTTTTTCTTCCTTTCTCCAGATTTCTTAGTTTCTGACTGCATTCCACAGTCTCTGTTTTTACACTTGGAAAGATCTAATGGATATGTTGATCAGTGTGCAGCCATCTTGGAAGTCCCTCAGTTATTTCTACTCCCCACCCACTCATTTTCACAGTTACGTCTGTGCTTCCATTCTTAGCTATTTCTAATCTATTCTCAGTTGGCCAACATTTGCCCCATTACCTGCCTTCATCCTTTGTTCCTAAGGATGAAAGCCTAGAAAAGAGCTTACCTCCACATCATGAACTTTACCTCATACAGCAAAGGCAAAATATAGAATCTAATTCTGTCTGGTGGCTGCCGTTACCAATGTATTATTTGATCCAGAACAGCTGGAAGATTGATAGCTCCCACTACAGTTCTTTTGTTTTCCTGCCTCCAGCTTCTGATCCTGGCTACTAGCCAAGAGTCACCTTGTCTGATGTCTCTGGATGGTGGTATATATTGTCTAACCAGCTGATTCCCACCTTCTGCCTTTAGACTGTCTGCCAACTTGTTTTCTCATTCTACTCTCTGTACCCTTTACTTCCTCCATGATATCACACGCCATCCCAGCTTTTTGATACTCTACTAGTCTGCCTTCCCCATTCTCTGTCCTCTGCACATGATAGTTTGGTACTAACATCCCAATCTGTCTTTTCTTCTGCTAAAGTCTCACTGGTGCTGGCATTGTTCACATTGTTGGATGCCAGGATGTCATGAAATTTCCCTATGTTTTCCAAGATTCTGTCATTTGTACAGCATTACCTATCAACATGTGATTTGTTCTTTTTGTTTATTTATTACTTCCCCTTTTAAAGGTATTGTGGCATGCACATATGTCTTGAGTCTGTTTTAAGAGTTTTGTCCCTCTAGTACTATAATTTGGTGTTAAATTATTATTTCTCTGCCTAACACCTAGTTTGGATGCAAGCACTTTAATAAATATTGATTGACAAAATGACAAAGTTCTTTGATACTCCATATCTTCCCACAGTTGTCCACATATCCATGCCCTCTGTTCAGTGCTCCTGAAATGTCCTGTAGACCCTAATCCTTAACTGTCTTAGTGCCCTGACTGCATCCATAATTACAATCTCTAAGAAAACAACCAAGTACCCAAGCTCTTGACAACACGTTTTCCCTCCTGGGTACTTTCTCCAGGGATTACTCTAGCAGGACACTGATTCTGTTATTGGTCTCATTATGGGGTCAAGTCCTTCTAAACTATATCACTATGACCTTTTGAATATCTCCTCTGTCCTGTCTAGGGTTGTAGCATGATTTTCAGTGTGGATAAACCTGCTGATTTTCCCACTTGCATGATTCTAATCTCTTAGTTATATATCTCTTAGTTTAACAAAATTAAATCTATATTCATTGCCTGCATTTATATCCCCCCAGGCAATAATACAAATACCCTAGAGGACTTCCTTCAATGGCTATCCAACATGTACCCCCCTGAAACTATGGCGTTAGGGGACTTTAATATTGATTGGAACAACTGTTCCTCTGAATGTCCCACAACCCATGTAAACTTTCATGGCTATACACAACTCATATCCTCACCTACCGGAATAAATAAACCCTACAACAAAGGTAGTATCCTGGACTGGATTCTTATCAACAATCACCCAGACCTGTGCAACACTGATACCCCCCCAGATGATATAAGTGACCACTTACTCACTTACATCCTCAAGCATAAAGTAGATAACCACCACCAAATTCTCTATAAATCTATTAGAAATAACAAGAACTTCAACACCACTGATTTTCAGAATGAACTCAAAGCATGCAATTGGGCCATCCTAAAAGATCTTCCACTGGATGATGCTGTAGCCTATTTTAATTATAAATTCTTTACCATTCTAGATTACCATGCTCCTGTCCACACCCTTAGAGCCAAAACTAAAACTGCCCCCGGCTCTCTAAAGTAACCAAAACCAAAATCATAGCAAGAAATAAAGCTTGGGACAAATGGTGTACCTCAAAAGACCCACTTGACCATATTAAATTCCGGCAGCTAAGGAATAATACTAAGAAAGCCATATTGTTGGACAAAGAAAAACTTCTATCAACACCTTCAACAAAAATATCAGAACAAACCTCAAAAGTTTTGGGCAGGAGTAAACAAGCTGCTCCACCCCAGACAATCCACCATTCCCACCCCATCAGCTTGTAACCTAAAATCTCCAGAGGAAACTGCAAATGTCTTTAACAGTTTCTTCACTAAGACCATCCAATCACTAGCTAGCCAACTAGTTCCCAGTGGCCCCAATCAGGATTCCACCTTGACCACTACCCCACTCTCCTTTAACTTCCAGCCTGCATTTACATCAACCATCAGATCGCTAATTAACAAACTAAAACCCACTACCCTAGCAGCTGATCTCCTCCCACCAGAATATCTAGAGAAAGGGGCAGATGCCATTGCATACCTTATTTCTATTATTATAAATCTAACCTTGTCCGAAGCCACCATCCCCTCTATCTGGAAGGTTTCCCACGTTATTCTTCTCCATAAAGGAGGGAACTCTTTAGACCTCTCAAACTACAGACCAATAGCCATACTATTACCACTGGCCAAAATAATGTAAAAATGCGTCCATAACCAATTAATGCACTATCTCACCCAGAATAAACTACTGGACAACTCTCAGCATGGCTTTAGGCCAAACCACAGCACCACCTCAGCCTTCCTATCCTTCTCTAACTCCATTAACCTCAACCAAAACAATATCAAACCTACCTCAGCTCTTTTCCTAGATCTCTCTAAGGCCTTTGATATGGTCAACCACCAACTATTTATCCATACCCTGAAGAAACTGTCACTAAAATAACTGTGCGATTAAATGGTTCCAACCTTAACTGTCTGACAGACAACAAGCAGTATTATGGCAGAATACACTATCCAGTCGTCTACCCATCACACTAGGAGTCCCCCAAGGCTCCATACTATGACCACTTCTCTTCTCAGTCTTTATCAATGACATACCCACAATCACTCCCAAGGTCACCTGCATCCAATATGTGAATAACACCACTTTAATCTGTGCAGCCCCCTCCTCAACTGAGCTGATGACTCTAACTCTAACCCAGAATACTCTTAATGATGTTGAAAAATTGTTCGCAAACCGTCAGCTTATTTTAAACTCCAACAAAACTAAGCTGCTAATTTTTCCCCCACCTGTAAGTCCTCTTCACCATTCTTTACCATAAGATCCAATAATGGCACACTTATATCCCCAGATGTTCACATCAAACTCCTAGGGGTCACAGTCGAAGATACCCTAAAATATGATACCCATGTCAATCAAACCATCAAAACCGTCAACAAAATACTGGGCTTCCTCTATAGGATCATACCTTTCCTCACTCCATTTGCAAGAACTTCTATCGCTCGCTCCCAGTTACTGTCTACCCTTCTCTATACCTCCCCCTTTTCACTAACTTGAATAAAATCACTCTTCGCAAACTTGCAAGCTGTTACAACAATATTGCTAGATTTGCTACAGGTACAACCTTTAGGATTCACCACTGTATCAACTTAACTCAACTAGGTTGGCTTGAATGGACTAGTCTTCTCCAATACAACCAACTTATAATAGCCCACAAAGTTCTAAACCACCCCGATAAGACACCAGCACTAAACAAGATCATTAATCCCTACAGCAACCTGAGGTCACTGCGCTCTGCTGACAAACTGTTGGTTCAAACAACCAAAAGCAGAAATGTGGCTGTTTTCCAACTCTGTAGGCAAAACTTGGAACTCTCTACCTGCTGAACTTACTCTCCAGCCCTCTCTAACCTAGTTCAAAAAAAGCCTCAAACTACACTTTCAAATGCACTGGCAATGTCCCTGTTCAAAACCTAACACCCACCCCCTGGTATTGGATATCGTGCCTAATTAAATTTGTCATTTGACTCTAAAATGTATATGACTTTGCTTTGTGGCATATCTAGAGCTCGTTACGGGATAAAGTCCTTATCTGTGTGAAACCCTGTGTGAAACTCTCAGTTGCCTACCATGTTCTATAAATGTTTGTAACCATACTGAAGACTGTAAACTATGTTAATTTGTAAATGTTACTAATGTAATGTAATTTACTAACTTGGAACTTTTCTCCCCAGGCCTTCGCTGAAAATGGACATATATCCAGTCGGACCATCCCGGTAAACAAATGTAAAATAAATAAATAAATAGTTATAGGGTCACCAATTATAATCACCCAGCTGTATCTCCATGTCTTTCTCTTTCATCCTCCTAAATTCCCTGCCATCCAGTACTGGATCTCCTACCAATTTTTCCTCCTCCATTCTCTTTGCTTCTTCATTGTTTGCTACCAGAGCACCCTGTTCTTCATATTTCCTCCTGGAGGGTTTTGCATAATGGTTAAAGTCTTTACTACATAGACTCAAGCTACAAGGTTTTATTCTAACCTGAAGCTATTGACTAAGCTTAAAATGACCTTTCAGGCTGGCTAGCCTAATATTCGTTTATATCCTTAGCTATCCATAAATGTCTTTTCCATCTTTTCTTCACTGTACCCTGGGGGCTGTTGTGTACTAGCCCCATTCTCTCCAGAATCAGTACTCCATTATTGCTAGCCTTTTCTGTCTTCTTCTTTATACTAACTTCCTTCTTTCGACCCCCTGTCATCTCTCCTTTTATATTCAACTTCTGCTTGTCCTTCTTTAGTTGTGCCTCCCTCTCATTCAGATTTCTTTCATGCAACAAATGTCTTCTTGTCAGTTCCATGTTTCTTGGCCCTATAGTTTCCCCCCCCCCCACACACACACACACACACACACACACACACATTGATCACCTTACTATTTTCTATTACAGATCCTCTTTAGGACGTGCTTCTATCATAGCCGTCTCTTTGTATGTAACTTCAACCACAACTTTATTAAGATACTTTCATAAAATGTTGTTTGTAATAATAAAATAAGAATAAGAGGATAAACATTAAAACATATGAAACAAAATAATCAAAGAGAGAAAAAGTAAAGTACTAAACAAAAATAAAGAAAATTCACTTCAAATGACCTCATGGAAAAATAAACAAACAAAAAAAGATAAAACTTCAGATTGACTCAGGATATATTAAAACAGGGAATTGTATTAAGCATTGTCATCTCCAGTTAATAAGACTTCTTAAAAATGAAAGATTATTCCAAACCGGTTCCTTCTATACTAGTGTAAAATAATCACCTTTTCAATGAATTAATAAATAACAACTGTATTTAAAAACATTCAAAACTATCTGTTAAAATCCTTAGTTTTAGCAAACATTTCCTACTAATACATCTAACTTGCCAGTCATGCTATTTTTTTTCTTTCATTTCTTTCATCTCCATTGCTAACATCTGTTTTCAAAGCTTCAACAAAAATCAAATATGTCTTGATGTTAACATGCACTCTTGAGTGCTTAAACAAAGCATTATTTATGTCCCCATTTTTCATGAGATGCACATTCCTATATATGTGTGATGCCCGTGCACTGGCCCAGCAATCAAGGAGCCTCAATCCTCACCACTTACACCAGTGAGGGGCATCCATATAGGGAAAGGATAATAAATACACACACAGTAAAGTACATTTTCCCTTAAGAGTACACAGAGATCACAGTCAGTCTGGGGCTGGTTTCTCCCTTTCTCTCCAGGTCCCCAATAAGACTCCCCACTGGCACAGCTATGGGGTCCAGATCTCAGCCTAGTGGACAAGCTAAAACCTCCAGCACTCTCTCTGTCCAACCAGTGCTTTGTGTCCCTGCCCAAGTAGCTGATACACACACTTTGAGATGAGTTATATACAACCACATAGACACTCCTGGGAAGGCTGGCACAGGTTCTCCAGCTGTGCCCCTTTTCTGCCCATTTAAAAGGTAGTACCAGCTGCCACCACACACTAATGTCAGCTACTCAAATGCCCTTCTGAAAGGGTGCCCAATTATTACAGTGCAATATTATTATCCAAATGGTAAGTGTGACTGAACAGTCAGGGCTTATTATAGTGACTTGGTGCAGTATCACTATATACATGCAATGTACTCTAGAGCTTAAATTAACTCTACATAAAACAGCCACAGTTGAAAAGTTTAAAAATATTTAATAATAAATAATAAAAACACAAGACAATACTTCTTACTACACAGTGCTAGTCAAGAATTCAGAGATCACAGAGAAATACTCAAAACAATACCGTAGAAAAGTTCTGACATCATAGAAAAACAAATTTGTCTAATCTTCCTATTTCCTAGCTATATCTAAGAGAAAACACAGTTCTAAAATCAACTTACATATAGAAACAAAGCATTGCTGGTGATGTTGGATGTTCTCAACACAAAATGCTCAGAGCTCTCTGATTCTCTCTCTTTAAATTGATAACACGGAGCTGCTTCACAAGACATCATTCTTCACACTTCTCTGGTGTTCCCAAGCTAACACGAACTACATTTACATTATTTACACCTGGTCAGAAACCAGAGCAATAAAGGACATTTATAGATGCAAATTCTAGCCATTAACTCTGGTCTTAAAACAATAGGCAAGATGCCTCCCTCTAGACATATCGGCTCTGAATTGTGACATCAAAGAATTGACTTATCAGCTTTCTTACAGCAGAGTGCACTGTTGTTACATTTTTGCAGTTCAATATCCAATGCAGTCTTTTCACATTTAAGAGAACAAGCCTGTGGCTTACATTAATATTTACAAATCTGGCTAGACTGGTAGGTAGCCTTTAACTATCTTCACAATATGTTGTGCTAACTTCTGAGTGGCTTTCCCAAGATGCAGCTCAAATCTTTAATCCAGTTTTTCTAATTTTCTGAGAGGTTTTCTTAAAACTTCAGACCTATTTATAGTTACAGTTCATAGGTTCATAGGTTCATATATATTTGCATCTATAAATGTCCTTTATTGGCCTTTCAGTAAGCCTAGCCAACAAGGTTCCCTGGTTTATGCCACCCAAGAAAGTTAATTTCCTATGCCTCTATCGAGCAGAGCCACAGAAGTGATCCCCAGGGTGTATTTCCTATTTCCCATCCTCTCATCAAGATTTTTCTTGAAGAGTGCTAATGAGGAACTTTGCTTGACATAGAAGGGTAGCTTGTTCCAGAGTATAGGAAGTCTCTGGGACAGGACTCTTTCCCTCCAGCATGTCCTGTTTATTGTGGAGACAAGGTTTAGGTCCCTGGAGCATGTAGCTCGGAGGGATTGGGATTTCTTAAGGTGTAGCATGTCCAACAGCTCTGGGTTTAACATAGCTTTATATGTTAGGCAGAGATCTCCTCGGAGTAGGCGATATGCTACAGAGTAAAGCTGGAGTTTTTGAGATGGTCAGTGTAGGGCATCTGTTTGAGGCCAGTAATCCTCTTTGTGAGTTACTTCTGTGGCCTTTTCAGCTGCTGCAGATGTCTTGTGAGGTACATTCCAAAAGGGGCATTGTACTCTATAATGGGTCTAATGAGTGTAAAGTAGAGGGGAACAATGACCTCTTTTTTCCTGGCCTAGAACCCTTTTGTGATGAGTTGTGCCACATAGAAGGATTTCCTAACTATTATGGTGATGTGATTATCAAAGGAGAGACTAATGTCCACTTGGATCCCAAGGTCTCTTATCACACATTCATCATTAAGTAGACTGCCATTTATGTGGTGGTTCATGGGTACAGAGTTTTTACCAAAGGGGATGGCAATGCACTTTTTGGCATTGAGCTTGAGGACATGCCTCTGACACTAGGCATCTGTCTCAGTGAGGCCCTTCTGCAGGATGTCCACATCATTTGGGGACTTGACTATGGCTCCTAGTTTGCAGTCATCTGTGAATTTTGTTAGCCAGAGGCCTTCTGTGATAGCCTGTACTTCAGAGAACTAGATACCAAACAGGAGAGGTCCCAGGACTGAACCCTGTGGTACTCCACTTGTCACTGGTTTGAAGTCAGATTTGGAGTCTGCAACTTTTACAGTGTGGTTTATGTCAATGAGCCAGTTGGCAACCAGTCTTGTGACATAGGGATTTATACCTAGTTTAGTGAGTTTAGCTATATTTCCAGGATGGGGGATGGTGTCGAAAGCCTTGGTGAGGTCAAGATAGGCTGTGTGAACCACCTTACCTTCATCTACGGCTTTGGTGATTGCGTCAAAGAAGTCGATCAGGTTCAGAAGGCATGATCTGCCTTTCACAAACCTGAACTGGGTGGGATCCAGAGTTTGGAGGTTACCAATGTCTTTGTTTATGAGTTCCATGATGATACATGTGAAGACTGGTAGAGATGGGTGAAGGCTGCCAGCCTAGCCGGATAGAATTTTATACATAATTCTATCATTTGTAAATATGAATGTGAATCACGGGCTTGTTGTCTTAAATGAAAAAAATGCTGTTACAAAAATGTGGCAACAGTGCTAGCTACTGACCCAGTAAAAGCATGTTGTGACCCTTTGTTCTAAACTTGGCTCCAGTCCGGCTAGATGAAGGCTTCCTGCCTATTGTTTTAAGGCTAAAGTTAATGACCAGAATTTACATGTGGAATGCCCTTTATTGCTCTAAGTGTAAAAGAATGTAAATGCAGTTTCTATCAGCCTGAGAACACCAGGAAAGTGTAAAATGATGTAATGATTTATCAGAACTGCAGTTTCAATTTAAACAGAAAGGCATTAAGCATTTTTGTCTGACTATCGAACTCAGCACTCTGTCTGCTGTCTTAAGTAATCTTAGAAGTGTGTTTTCTTGTAGAAATAGCTAGGACTATAAAGATTAGACTAAGTGTTTTTTCTGTAATGTCAGAACTGTACTACTGATTTATTTACTACCATCCTCAGACTGACTGTGATCTCTGTGTGCTCTTAAGGGAAATTGCACTTTACTGTGTGTATTTGTTATCCTTTCCTCATATATGAGAAGCCCTCTCTGGTGTTAGTAGTGAGGATTGAGGCTCCTTGATTGCTGGACCAGGGCACAGGCATCACATTTGTGTTTGGCAATGGTGGAATATACACATCACATATTAATTAGTTGGCAAATACTAATTGGCTTGTAGTGGTGTGGGTAGAGTGAATCCTGTAGCTTGTGT
Source organism: Protopterus annectens (assembly GCF_019279795.1). NCBI lineage: Eukaryota > Metazoa > Chordata > Ceratodontiformes > Protopteridae > Protopterus > Protopterus annectens. Next base: position 146,500,954 of record NC_056737.1, read on the forward strand.
ACACTGAGCTTTGAAGGTGTGTTGTACTCTAAATCAGCCACACAGTGAATACTCAGAGTTCAGATCACAACTGTTTTATTTCTTTTGTTAGATTAGTTAGTCAGGGTGAGCAGACAGGATGTCAGCAGAGGAGTATGGAAAACTGACAAGGAGCCAGCTGGAGGAGATGTGCCAGGCTAGGGACTGGTGCATGGAAACCTGACTAAGGCAGACCTGATTGCAGCCTTGGCTACAGCTGCATCAGAAAACAGCAACCAGAAGGCAATCGGACTGGCAGTGGAGATATAATTCCCTTGGAGAATGGACAGCTCAACCTTTCTGCAGTGGTTTTAAAAATCCAGCGGGAGCTAAAGAGACTTGAGTTAGAGGCCAGGCATGTGGAATTAGAAGCAAATGAGAGAGTGTGATGTTTGCAGGCTGAGGAGAATGAGAAACGGTTACACCTGCAAGCTGAGGAACAATAGAGGCAGAGGCAGCATGAAAAGGAGATGCTGACTCTTCTCCAGAGTTATGGAGGTAATGGGGAAGGGAATAGCTGGACCACAGAAGCACAAAAGGTCAGTAAATGTCTTCCTCAGTTTAAAGAGGGGGATAATTCTGATAGTTTCATTCATATCTTTGAGAGGGTATGTAAACAGTATGAAGTTGACCAAGGGGTCTGGGAATGGTTCCTGACCCCCTTACTCCATGGTAAAGCTGTAACTGCTCTGTCCAAAATGTCTGAAGTTGCATGTTTTGATTATACTGCTGTAAAGAAATGTCTTTTAAAACGGTTTAAGCTAACACCTGAAACATATAGGAAAAAGTTTCATGAGCATAGATGCAAGGCAAATGAAAGTGTGTGTGAATATGTTGTTGAACTGAGCACTTATTTCCATAGGTGGGTGAGTGGACATCAGGTCACCACTTTTGAAGGGCTGGCAGACCTTTTTGTGAGGGAACAAGCCCTTAGCACTTTGCCTGAGGACATGAGGATCTGGTTAGCTGATTGACAATGTGCTACTTCAGATGAGTTGGGGAAGAAGGGAGACCTATACCTGGCAAACAGGGCAGCCCTGCACAGGAAAGGGACCCCCAGTACTGATCATGGGCCTAAAGGAACCCATGGTGGGCAGCACAGACTGCCCCAATAGAATCTGCCAGTAGCAGGGGACGCCACTAGTCCAGGTACACGTCCAGGAGCTAGGGTTAAATGTTTTGAATGCAACCATTTGGGCCATGTGGCATACAGGTGTCCATGGAGGCAAGGTGGTATACAAAAGGTGAGGGAGCCAGTAAGTGAGAAAGACAAAATGCCAATAGTAGGTTGTCTTGAGACAACAGGGGTACTGAACTACCATCCTGCAGATGTCCTGATAAGGAAGGATTTGGATGAGGCAGTACCATGTACTTATGCAGTTACACGCGGTCAGGCTAGGAGACAAGCATGTGGGTCTGATAGCCTGGTGGAGACCCAGACAGACTGCATGCTTGCAGCCAGGACTGGTGAAGTAGTTACTTCAGGGAGGAAGCTACTCTGTAGCAGTGAGGCTGAATGTGAGCCACAGCTGCTTGTGGGTACTGATGGTCCCTTGGACAGAGTGACTGCAAAGGTAGAGGTGAGTAGTAGTACCCAGGCTGACAGTGAGGCACCACTGTCAGAGGATGCCAAACTTCTTGTGGAAGGGGAGCTGGGAAGGGTTACAAGGAGAGAGTTGAGACAGGCTCAGCTCTTAGACCCTACATTACAGGGCCTGAGGCAGAAAGCTAGGGAGGCACCTGATTCTCAAGGAAAGGGGGAATCTGTATACTGGGACAAAGAGTTACTATACAGAGAGTGGACCCCTGAGGGAGGGTTAGAAGGCGAGAGAGCACAGCAGTTAGTTGTGCCTAGAACCTACCATCTGGCACTTCCAGCCATAGCCCATGATATTCTCTTTGCAGGTCATATGGGCATAAAACATACAAAGAGGCATATTATGCAGAACTTCTATTGGCCTGGAATTTCCAGAGCTGTAACAGGGTACTGCAGGACCTGTGAGCAGTGCCAAAGGTAGGCAAGGCAGGAGACAAGGTGAGAGCTCCTTTGATGCCTTTGCCTGTGATTGAGGAGCCATTTCAGAGGGTAGCTATGGATATTGTGGGTCCTCTGAGTACCCCAGGTTCCACAGGGAAAACGTATATCCTAGTGGTAGTGGATTATGCTGCACGATACCCTGAGGCAGTGGCTTTGTCCTCCATTGAGGCAGGGAAGGTGGCAAATGCTTTGTTAGAGATTTTCAGCATGGTAGGTTTCCCAAAAAAAAACAATACTGACTGACAGAGATGCCAGTTTCATGTTAGACCTGCTGGCTTGTCTGTGCAAGTCCTGTGGGGTAAAGCACATGAGGACTAGCCCCTACCATCCCCAGACTAATGGTCTTGCTGAGAGGTTAAACTCTACAATCAAGTTCATGCTACGGGCATTTGCAGATCAGTTTAAGAGGGAGTGGGACAAATATTTGCCCCATCTGTTGTTTGCTTACAGAGAGGTTCTCCAGGAATCCACAGTTTTTTCACCCTTTGAGTTGCTGTATGCATAGGGTGAGGGGACCTCTAAATTTAATTTGAGATGAGGGGGAAGGTGAGTGCAAGTCTCACAAGGAATCTGTTGTGGCATACATCCTAAACTGCAGGAGAAGACTCAGGGAACTCATGGGCTTGACCCAGGAGAACCTGGCAGAAGTCCAGCAACAGAAAAAGGTGTGGTATGACAGGAATGCTCGAGCTAGAGAGTATGCTATGGAGCAGCAGGTAATGGTTCTCATTCCTGTCAGACACAACAAGCTGCAAGCAGCTTGGGAGGGTCCCTACAAGGTGGTAAGAAAGGTAAGTGATGATAATTACATGGTGGAACTGCTAGGAAGATGGCAGGGGCACAAATTGTACCATGTTAACATGGTGAAACCGTACCATGATAGGGAGGCCCTTGTGCTGAGCGTTTGCAGTGGATTGCAGGAGGAGACTGAGGGAGATCGGGGGACTGATCTCCTCAGTGAGGCTAGGGGCTAACACCTCAGTGGAAGGGGTAGCAATGTCCCAGCAAGTATCTCCTACCCAGGTTTGAGAAATCCGAGCAGTGTTGCATGAATTTGGGGACATGTTCACTGGGAAATCAGGGTGCACCCACTTGGTGCAGAACCAGGTAGATACACAACCCCAAAGACCTATTAGGTAGGACACCTTATAGGGTGCCTGAGAGAGTCAGACAGACTCTGAGGGAGGAGGTACAGGAGATGTTGGAACTAGGGGTGATTCAAAAGTCCCAACAGTCCCTGGGCCTCACCAGTGGTGCTGGTGCCAAAGAAGGATGGCAGCACCAGGTTCTGTGTGGACTACAAGAAATTAAATAGTCACACAGAGTCAGATGCTTACCCCATGCCTAGGACAGATGAGGCCCTAGAGCAGCTGGGTGGGGCTAAGTATCTTACAACCATTGATCTTACCAAGGGTTACTGGCAGGTGCCCTTTACTCCCAGTGCTAGAGAAAAGTTAGCCTCTGTGACTCCTTTTGGCTTGTATGAGTTCACAAAGATGCCCTTTGGGATGAAGAATGCCCCACAACTTTCCAGATGCTGGTGGATAACATCCTAGCAGGTGCAGGAGGGTTTGTCCTTGCTTACCTAGATGATATTGCCATCTACAGCCATTCCTAGCCAGAGCACCTTTAGCATGTCAGGGAGTTGCTGGGCAGACTACAGTGGGCAATGTTGACCATTAAGCTGAGAAAATGTCAGATGGGTATGGCAGAGGTCTCCTATCTAGGACATAGAGTGGGAAGTGGTAAGATAAGGCCAGAATCTGCCAAAGTGGAAGCCATTCAGGCATGGCCTGCACCTGTTACTAAAAAGTAGGTGAGGGCATTTTTAGGGACAGCAGGGTACTACAGAAAGTTTGTCCCAAGTTATAGTACTATAGGTGCTCCCCTCACAGACCTCACAAGGAAGAACAGGCCAGATAAGGTAGTCTGGACCCCAGCATGTGAGCAGGCATTCCAGAAGCTTAAAGAAGCTTTGGGAGGACCCCTTGTGTTAGCCAGTCCAGACTACAGCAAATAATTTGTTGTGCAGGTGGATGCTTAAAACCATGGGGTGGGGGCTGTACTTAGCCAGATTTCTTCAGAGGGTGGAAGAGCACCCAGTGGTTTATCACAGTCGTAGGCTCCAACCCAGGGAGGAATGCTATGCAGCTGTAGAAAAGGAATGTCTAGCCATAGTGTGGGCACTGCAGAAACTGCAGCCTTATCTGTATGGAAGAAAATTCACTGTTATGACAGATCACAACCCCCTAACATGGTTAAACAGAGCCAGCCAGCAAAATGCCTAGTTGCTAAGATGGAGCCTGGGGTTGCAGGCATATGATATGTCAGTACAGCACCGCAGTGGGAGTAGCAATGACAATGCAGATGGGCTCTCAAGACAGGGAATGGGGTGAGGTACACTCAGATAGACCTGACTCTCTCAAGTTACAGTTCTCAAGGGTCACTTGAAAAACTAGCTTGAGTTCTCCGTGGGGGGAGGGGTGTGAAGACTGGTACAGATGGGTGAAGGCTGCCAGCCTAGCCAGATAGAATTTTATACATAATTCTATCATTTGTAAATATGAATGTGAATCACAGGCTTGTCTTAAATGAAAAAAATGCTGTTACAAAAATGTGGCAACAGTGCTCGCTACTGACCCAGTAAAAGCATGTTGTGACCCTTTGATGTAATCAAAAACAAAAAAGCTGGAGAACACCAAAAACTGGAAAAACTGCAAAAATGGCCAAATTAATTCAACAACACCTGTTTAATTGAACGTGAAGTGCTTTTCGTCTCGCTACTAGCAAGACTTATTCAGACTAAAAAAACATTTACACATAGTATTTAAATTAAACTAGCAGTTAAACAGATTACCCCAACCACCAATCAGCACAGAAAACTACTTACAATAACCATTCTAGCAACTCTAATCTATTAATCATGAATTTATGCATATGTACACACCGTGTCTACCAAGATCATATGAAAAATGTTTACAAATGTTTAAAATGTTTAAAAATGTTGTTATGATGTTACTACGACCACAATTAATTAACCTAAGTTACTATATTCTCTGTATTCATCAATGCAGGAATACACAGATACATCCTTACATAAATAATGGATAAATTCAGAATAGCAACCACTTATGACACTTCATTCAAATTCCAATAACACCACATGTATAAATACCTCAATCAATCAAATAAACAACCCCCCCAATATATATGTTGTCTATTTATTATTTGTTCTGTATTTCATTAAAAATACATTGAACACATATAATATTACCTTAAAAGACTTTTTAATTTTAAAATACACAGAACTGAATAAATTTAATTCAGGCCTGGATACTGGCAAGCCCGGGTCTGTAATTGCCATTTTAATTCTAGCCTTTCCAGCGATAATGCTGCAGGGGCCCCCTCATATCCACTGAAATACAATCAATAGCTCTGAACTTAAAGGAATGGGTAGGAAATTCTGTTACATGTCTGGCCAATGCACTATCCTGTTTGGTAGTCCGAATGCTATAAGGGTGCTCATATACTCTTTCTTTAAGCTTCCTATCGGTTTTTCCAATATACAAAGCGGAGCACCTCTGGCAGCATGCCAGATATACTACTCCCTTGGCATTACAGTCAGATTTCTGAATGGTCTCATAACTAGTCTCTCTAATGATGAAATTTTCACCTATATCCATATATGGACAATAGGCACACCTGCCACATTTGTGCATCTCTTTTCCATTAAGGCCACCAGTACATTTTTTACTCATCACTAATAAGGACTTAAGGTTGTTCCCCTGTTTAAACACCACTTTAGGGGGATCTTTTAAGTTTTGAAAACAGGGCGAAATCAGACCTAATAATGTCCCAATTTTTATTGATGATCTCCATAATACCATATCCATCTAAACATGGTAATGAAGCTTACCCCTTTAGTCGGGTTCCCTGAATTCCCCATACATTCTGAGATGGCTTCTGAAACACTAAACCCTTTGATCTAAAGTCAGCTCCAGTCCGGCTAGATGAAGGCTTCTGGCCTATTGTTTTAAGGCTAAAGTTAATGACCAGAATTTACATATGGAATGTCCTTTATTGCTCTAAGTGTAAAATAATGTAAATGCAGTTTCTGTCAGCCTGGGAAAACCAGGAAAGTGTGAAATGATGTAATGTTTTGTCAGAACTGCAGTTTCAATTTAAACAGAGAGAACCAAAGGGCATTAAGCATTTTTGCCTGACTATCCAACTCAGCACTCTGCCTGTTGTCTTAGTAAGTTATCTTAGAAGTGTGTTTTCTTGTAGAAATAGCTACGACTATAAAGATTAGACTAAGTGTTTTTCTGTGATGTCAGAACTGTACTACTGATTTATTTTAAGTATTTCTGTGCGATCTCTGAACTCTTTTGACTTGCACTGTGTAGTAGAAAGTATTGTCTTGTGGTTTTAATTATTTATTATTAAATATTTTAAAACCTTTTAACTGTGGCTGTTTTGTGTGGTGATAGTTTAAGCTCTAGAGTACATTGCATATTTATAGAGTTTACTGTCCAGGTCACTCCAAATAAGCTTTGACTGTTTAGTCACATCTACCAATTGGGTAATAATATTGCACAGTAATAATTGGACACCCTTTTAAGGGCCTTTGAGTAGCTGATAAATATTAGCTGGGTGGTGGCAGTAATTACTACTGTATAGTCTGGGTAAAAGGGGCACAGCTGGAGAACCTGTGCCAGCCTTCCCCAGGAGTGTCTGTGTGGTTGTATAAACTCTTATCTCAAAGTGCATGTGTGTGTGTGTCAGCTACGTAGGCAGGGACACAAAGCACTGGTTGGACAGAGAGGGTGTGAGAGGTTTTAGCTTGCCCACTAGGTTGAGATCTGGACCCTATAGCTGTGCTAGTGGGGAGTCTTATTGGGGACCTGGAGAGCAAGGGAGCAACCATCCTCAAACTGACTGTGATCTCTATGTGCTCTTAAGGGAAATTGCACTTTACTGTGTGTATTTGTTATCCTTTCCTCATATATGAGATGCCCCCTCTGGTGTTAGTGATGAGGATTGAGGCTCCTTGATTGTTGGGCCAGGGCACAGGCATCACAATACGTTCCGTGGCCTTGCAGACCAGGCTCGTCAGGCTAATAGGGCGATAGTTCCCAGGATCAGTGGTGGGTCTCCCTTTGTGGAGTGGGATAACTGTTGCTGTGTGCCATTCAGTGGGCACAAAGCCTGATGTGAGACTATGATTGAACATAGTGCTTAGGTGGGGAGCCAGTTCATTCTGAAGTTTGTGTAAAACGCAGCCTGGGATGTTCTCCAGTCCCATGGATGCTGTATTTTTGGTTTTAGAGAGTGCAGCTTTTACCTGCATAAATGTGATTACAAGGACTCTGCATTCTTTCTGTATAGATATGGGCCCTCGGGGGGGGGGGGGTGTAAAGTTAGCACTGAACCTATCTGCCAGGATGTTGACAATATCAGTTGGTTCTGTAATTTTCATGCCGTTGTGCTGTAACTCAAAGCAGATCTGGGTGTTGCCATTAAGATTCTTGAATTAGCTATAGAATGCTTTGTGGTTGCCCTTAGAATCAGTGGCAATTTTGTTTTCATAGCTTGCTTTGGAGGATCTTATAAGGGATCTCAGCTTCTTACTGAGGCTGACCAGGGAGCTCCTCCACTCATGGATTTTACTCTCTTTTGCAACAGTTTCTTCCTTCTGTTGTAGAGTTTGTTTATGGCAGGGGACCACCAGATTGGCTTCCTTTTTTTGGAGGATAGCATCGTGGTTCTGTTTGGGATAGCACGATCCATGCACTCATGTAAGTGCTTATAGAGTGCCTTTGTGTAGGATTCAGCAGTTGTACCTGTATTGTCCATCTGCATGGGTGTCATGAAGTTTGCCACTTCTGTCTTAAGAAGCATGAAGTTGGCTTTGGAGAAATGTTTTACCATGGTTTCCTTAATGGTGGGTGGGGACGGGATGCGGCTATCTAGGGTGATTAGCTTATGGTCGGATCTGACCAACGAGAAGTTGACTTCAGGTGTGGAACACCGATCACTCATGCTGGTAATGACAAGGTCTAGGATATTGTTGCCCCTGGTGGGGGTGTGGATAAGTTGATCCAGGGCATTGAAATTTATGAATTCCAGAAAGCATTGAGTGAAGGAGTTGGTACATGAGTAGTTTTCTCAATTAATGGTGAGGTAGTTGAAATTGCCCATTATTAGGGTGTTTGGTTGAACCCTAATACTTTCCAGTATATCAAGAAAAGAGGAGTGGGAATCTTGGGGCATGGGGGGGATCTGTAGCAAGCTACAATTTGGATTGCAGTTTTGCCCAGAGTTAGTTGCACTTGGATAACCTCGGATGCATTATGCTGCGCAACTAGCCTGGAGGTGTAGATATCCTTAAAGAATATGGACACACCTCCGCATTTGGTGTTCTGGTCCAGGTTAGATGGCCAAAAAGTGTGGTATGAGTTATAGCCTGGTAATGCAGGTGTGCTCTCTAGAGCCTTGAACCAGGTCTCAGTCACTGCACAGATATCGATGTTCTCCATTTTAAGGAGTGCCTCGAGTGAGTGCATTTTGAGATTTAGACTTCTAGCATTGAGTAGCATTACCCTCAGTTTTTGCTTGCCTGTTCCTGTTATGGTAGTGAATTTGTCATTTGAACCTTGCCTAAAAAAGGCACTATAGGGGCGGCAAGATCCTTAGCCAGTATCCAGAATCCCAGGGGCGACAGGTGCAAGCCATCTGTGGCAAAGCACCATGCTCTGTCGACCATGTCATCCCAGGCAGACAATTTCCGGATCCCCTTAGAATGACACCAGAAGCTTAGCCAATTGTTGAAGTCAATCATTTTGTCCTTGTACTGCAGTATCATTCTGGGTGATGGCAGGATGCTACTCAGGGCTAGGGTCATACCTGCCTGGGCTACAAGATCAGAGAGCTCTTCCATGTCTCTTTTCATGTAGTCCAGAGAGGTAAGTCTCAGGTCGTTCACACCAGCATAGACAATGACAGAGTCATATTTGTACTTGTTGTGGAGTGACCTGAGTGCATGGGTTATGTGGCGGATCCTGGCACCCGACAGGCAGCTGACAGTAACCTTCTCCTTGTTTAGCCTGGTGAGTGGGTCATCAGTGTGCTTGACTATAGAGTCACCTATGACTAGTGTGTTGGGTACATTGTTTTGCCGTATGGGCTGTGGTTTATTGGAACACTGAGTCTGTGGGCTATGTGGCATTTGGGTTGTGTTGGGGGTGGAGGTTGCTTGCGTTTCTGCTTTGGAGGTCTCTGTTGTTTGAGCAGATTATGATTGAGAGCCTCCATTAATGTTTTTGTGTTTCTATGTGTGGATTTTGGTGGTGTAGGTTAGTGGGACTATGTGATGATTGTGGTGTGGTGCAAGTGTTTAGCTTCTCCTCTTGACTGTCAAGTTCAGTCTTGGCTGGAGAGAGCTTTACCTCCAGTTTGGCTAGATAAGTGCATCTCTCACAGGTTGTGGTGTTGGGTGGTAGGAGGCATGGGTTGTCTGTGTACATGAGGCAATTGCTACATTGCCCCAGGATGCCCAAATTCATCAGATAGACAGGAGAGAACATTGGGAGCTGACCCTTGGACATGCCTGAATAAAAAATACTTTCGTCTAGACAAGTGAGGAAAGTGAGTATAAGACCTGTTTTTCTCTAGGAAAGTGAGGAAAGTAAGTACAAAACTATTTTCCTCTAGGTAAAGAGGAAGGTTGAGTGCTGTAGTAATTTGTAGCTTATTTAGTGGTAACAACAAGTTCTGAACAAGTGCTGAGCATGAATAAGCAAATTCAAGTGTTAAAACTAAGAATCTGTACCTGGATCTTGTGGTAGATAGGTTACCTAGTGCTTACCATGCCCACTGATAAGCTAGAAGGCTTCCCCCAACACAGAAAGGCTTGGGGGCTCAGAAGCTTACAAGCAGCCCTGGATAAAGCAAATCTGTATATGGACTAGACTAGTTACAGAAAAGGTGCGAAACAAGCACAAATGCTGGCTTTTAAACCAGAAGGTTGAAAGAGATGGAAAAACTGCCCAAACGTCCAATAACCTACAATTTCTGGGCCTGAAACCACTCTTGTGGTAGATATAGACATTTGGAGCCAAAAATAAAAGCAATCTAGCTGAAGCTGTTGTTGATTCAATGAAAGGCATAAAATTAACTATTTCTGAAAGTGATATTCAAATATAGGAATAAATCATTTAAGTGATAAAAATTAAAAAAATATTTAAACTTTTTAATAAAATTAACTGTTTAGAGTTTATATTCTGTTGCCCGAAATGTGAGAATGTAGATGCTTCTCTGGCAGAAAAGGCAGAAATATCTGAAAATAGCTTAAAACATAGAGCAGAATGAAAATGCAGCTTCTGGTTTCAAGTAAGTTTAATTATGATACTATGTTAAAAAATTAATGTCAGTCTGACACCTTGTAGTGTATGTCAAATTGTGTAATACCCAGTCCCTTGTGAAGTATATTCCTTAAAGACACATACAGTTTAACTTCACCCATTCCTATACTTACATATGTGACACCAACATGGCAGGATTTCTTCTATAATGGTAGCCAAACATAACATACTTTCATTACTGATACTATGACAGGCTGTAAAATGTACATCAGTAAAATAAAAGGTCCATTTAGTTGCAAGTCAGTCCTGGCCCAAATAATATTCAGCCTGGAAGATGTAAAGCAGGCAGCATAAAATCTGCTCAGCTAAGATTAATTTAGCGAGTCATCTCATAGCTAAGTGCCAAGTGCAGTGCAAATGTTGATACCGTAGATACAGTAAAAATGATCAGCAAAAGTAAAAAAAGTGTAGTATATGCATTCACATTTTAATACTCTGAAAGTTGGAAAATAACTGAAGATATTGTTAGTTCACTGAAAACATGCAATAAAATAAACAGCTTTGAGTGAGATTTAACTGTAGAAAAAGGCATTTGAATTAGGAAAATAAAAAAAAACAAGTACAAAAAGACTTTTATTGAAGTTTTTAATATTTTTTTTCTGTTAAGTAAAGGCAACAAAGAGATTCACAGCAACCAGTACTGGTAGCAAAACATTGTCACCAATGAACTGATGTTACAGTGACCAGGAGCCCTCCCGCCCTCTGACTTCATAAAAACATTTTGAGTGAATGCATATAATATTATTAAGTGATAATGACACTAACAGAACTAATCAAAGGCATAGCATGTATCTAGTTTCCTTTTTTAGTTTTCTGTTCCTGCTTAGACCTGACTAATGGTTAAGTACCTTTATTTTAGCAACTTCCATAACTGTGAACTTTTCACAAATACCTATGAAACCTCTTATACATTTTCCCTTTTTGTATCATTTATCTGTAGACTTTCCGAACACATTATATTAATTTTGCACGGCTTCAAAATGTATCAATGAAGCAAGATAAATTATACCACCATCACTTAGATTGTCTTACTCTGCTCAGCTAAAATTAATTTAGTGAGTCATCTCAGTACCAAGCTAGCTGCCCTTGCAGGTCATTTTAAGCCTAGCCAGTTCCTCTTTTTATGTTTGAATTAACCTGTCACATTTGCTGTTAGACTGGCCTTACCCATCCCAATGTAAATAATTATATATTAACTATACTAAGAATAAATGGGATTATACAGTACATAATTTGACGGGACCCATGCATGGACAGGAGGCAGTCCTGGAGTACATTTTCTGTTTTCCATCATAGATATATAAGTTGCACCTAAATATGAACAGGGATGAGCTTTTACATGGATAGGGAATTTATTCTAGACCAGCAGAATCCTCAGCGAGCAAAACCTGCCCCTCCAAACCATTCTGTTGTCGTTATACAAAAGGCTTACTTCCCTAGATTGAATATTTCAGATGTCATTTACTTGCCAATGTGCAGTAAATACATCAGTATTGGGCTGGAGGATGCCTTGTATGCCAGACACAGCTCACCTGTTAACAGTCTATAGTATACTGAATATAGTGACAGGCTTTGAGTTGACCCATGTAGGACATATCGTTTAGACCTTGTATATTATTTTTGTAAGGTATCTCTGTGGGCTTTCTAGTTGTTCCATGTGTCTGGACAAATACATGCCAAAGGGGGAATTATACTCAATGACTGGTCTAATGAGGACTGAGTAAAAGGGGACAATGATAGCCCTAGAGCCAGACACAATCCCTTTGTGCATAAGCTGCAGAATATAGAAGGACTTTCTCATGACAATGAACACAAGTTGGTTGGTCACTGTCCACATAAGTTCCCAAAATCACAAATAACTGAGTCAACTCTTAGGGACATATTGTAATGTAGTATTTCCCCAGGGTAGATGACCTCCCAATGGATTTTCTTCTTCTTTCAGCTTTTCCCGGTTAGGGGTCGCCACAGCAGATCATACAATAATGCATTTATTGGTGCTTAGTTTCAGTCCATGATTTTGGCACCAGTTATTTATTTGGGACAAACCTTCCTGTAGGATGGCTAAATCATTTGGGGATTCACTGACTGCTCCTAGCTTGCAGTCATCACCAAATTAGTCAGCCAGAGCCCTATGGCATTGGCTTTTACTTCAAAGAAGCAGATACCAAGCAGGAGAGGTCCCAGCACAGAAATATCGGGGGGGGGGGGGCCTTATGGACTCCACTTGTGATTAGTCTCTTTGTGGAGGTAACTTCCCCATTTTGATTTCCTGCATCCTAGCTGCGAGTTAGTTTGCAATCCAACAGGTGACATAGGGGTTTATTCCCAGTTTATTTAGCTTTTCTACTGTGCATGGGCAAAGGGGTTGTGTCAAAAGCTTTGGCCAGGTGGTGGAGGTATGCAATGAGTACAGTTTTGCCTTCATCCATTGTTTTTGTTACTTTTTCAAAAAAGTCCATCAGACTGAGTAAGCATGTTCTGCCCTTGATAAATACAAACTGAGACAGCCAGGTCCATTGTTTGGAGGTTCCCTATGTCCTTATTAATTAGTTCTACAATAATTCTTTCCATGGATTTGCATATGAGTTTTTTCCCCTGTTTTGTACATATTACCACAGCCCATTGCTTTACGGTGGGTTTCTTTTTATTTCCTACCAGACATACATTGTTCTAACATTCATAATACATTATTACATTCTTAAAAGAAAACTTCGCCATCTCCTACAGTTTAACTGAATCCTTAGGGTTCTTTTCTCCCTATAATATGGTTCCAGCATTGTGTAGACACCAGAAACATGCTTATACTTTTTAAAACTTTTATTTCCTATCATTGGAAACAAAGGAAGGGAAGGCCCACCTACTTTCACAGATACTTTGCAGAGGAGTTCATCTCTGCCTGAATGGCATATATTAAACACAATTAAATATGTAGTTTATCCTGTCAGGTACTGTTGTCAATCTTAGATGGCAATTAATCCTGCTAATGTCAGGAGCACTGCAGCTGATATAAAAAAGACAGAAAGCTGTGGAACTGTTTTCCACTGTTTTTATTGCAGAGAGGAGGAGAACTTAACACTCATCTTTCATAGTAAAACAAAGCTATTCGATCAATCAGGGGTTTAAAGGCAGTTGTCACCTCTTCTGACAAATTTACATAAGCAGCAACACAGTATTGAAATGTTAAGCTTTAAATGTTATTTTTAATAGTGTATTTATATGTTAAGATAACTTAAATGTAGTATCAAAGATTTCTGTGACATTTAGAGAAATGTCAGAAAATATTTTTTCTTGTAAAGTATCAACACATTTACCATTTTCAAGCCCTCCCCCTCCCCACACACACACACAGGCCAGAACTGCAGAAAGAGAGACAAGTGGCAACCCTATCAACTAGGTGCACTGATAATGTTCCTAAAAAGGTCTTTTATGCTTTTTTGTGGCATACTTCCAGACCCATGTTAAAGAGATTCCCACTGAGTTTGAATCAGTCCTTACATTGTTAGAGTGCATGAGTATTTTGTAGTCTATAAAGGAAATGTGTGTGACCATTGATGGCAACCATAATAAACAGATGAATTTACTTTAATGTATGTTTACTATGTACTCTTGCATTAAAAACATTAAGAAAAGGAAATCAGAAGTATTTAACTGTATTTAAATGCACACACACACGCACACACACGCGCGCACACACACACACGCACACACCCACACACGCACACACCCACACACACACACACACACACACACACACACACACACACACACACACACACACACATATATATATTGTTTGTTTGTGTCTTTCGACTTTTCCCGGTTAGGGGTCGCCACAGCGGAACTCCGGTCCACTAATGATTGGTAGTGGATTTTTACGTACCGGGTTACCAGCCCTGATGCACAACCTTCAATGAAGGCATGCCCCATTCATGTATGCCTCCACACAGAAGACACTCTAGCTGAGAATCGAACGGAACAACGTCTTGCTATGAGGCGACAACACTACCGCAGCACCACCACCGCAATATATAAATATATATATATATATATATATATATATATATATATATATATATATATATACAGTGGATATGAAAAGTGTACACACCCCTGTTAAAATGGCAGGTTTTTGTGATATAAAAAAAATGAGACCACAATAAATAATTTCAAAACTTTTCCCACCTTTAATGTGACCTATAACCTGTACAATTCAATTGGAAAACAAATAAATCTGTTAGGGAAAAATATAAAAAATAAAAAACGTACAATAAGCTGGTTGCATAAGTGTGCACACCCTTAAACTAATACTTTGTTGAAGCACCTTTTGATTTAATTACAGGATTCAGTCTTCTTGGGTAGGAGTCTATCATCTTGGCACATCTTGACTTGGCAATATTTGCCCACTCTTCCTTGCAGAAGCATTCCAAATCTGTCAGTTTGTGAGGGCATCTCTTGTGCACAACCCTCTTCAGGTCACCCCACAGATTTTTTTTTCATTTGCCCATGTGGAGCCTACCTTGTGCAAGGTGGTTTGTACTATGTTAATTTCCTGCACAACTGTGTTTTAGTACTGGAGTGTATGTGCTCCCTCATGGATGCCGTTTTAGGTTCTGTGATGGTAAGAAATGTAGAACTGCTGTGGGCATGTTATGCATTTCATGTTTAACAATACTGCCACTTTCAGTTGAATGCATATAATTTCTATTTTAAATAGTGCTGTATCCCATAATGTATTACATCTAGTGCAAGGTAGGCTGCACATTCTTGTTGAGTGAATTTTTAGAATTTTTCTTGCTGTGGTGCGGTTTTGTACATTTAAGTTATTAGTTTTACCATTAATGCTAGTTTGGGCATATGAGAAAGTCTTCAGATATCTAGTAGGGCTAGAAAGTTTCCAATTCTAGACTGACCACAGGTCATTGGTTTCACTGATCAGCTCCTGTGATCTAGACATAGTACCACCTAAACTCAGTCTGGGTTTAAAAATAAAAGATCCACCCAGTTATCCTTATCTTTAACCCATACCAGTACATTTGACAGGTTGCCTCTTACTCTAAATTTGGCTTGCAAAAGATACATTTCTGTTAAAAATGGCCATTATCCAATATTAACCTCATGATTCTAATTACTGGGCCTTCAACAATGTTCTTCTTAAAGGGGGGTGTGTACACTAGGACTTTTCTGCGTATCATTACAGTGATCTCTTCCTGTCTAATTAGTTTACTCATTATTAGTTCAAACAAATCAATACTTTGCCTATTGTATTTAAAATTCCAGTTCAAAATGGTGATATCTGAATTTAACACAGGAAAAAGGACTTCAGATTAGATTCTCTATTAGCTCATGCTGAAATAATATTTACAAGTTGAAAAGGTGCATCAGAATAAACACAAAATTCTTCACACTGGGTTGTAACGAATTGGCATATTTGGGGGCCCTAACAACCGCCATCACTACTCCATGGACCTGTTGGAAATATTTATAATTGAAAAGAAAAAAAAAAGTATTCAAATACATGCACTTAACAAACAAAATTAATGTCAGTCTGAGCCAGTCCAGATTTAATACATGAATATTCTTTCACTCAAAGTATGCCGAGCTCAAGTGAGATGTTGTACATAATTCTGCAACATCAGCAGGCATCGATTTTGCCAATAAAATCTTTAGAAACTAACAAGAAAGAAGCAGTGTCCTTCACAACTGCTTTTAAATTGTGTTCAGTAGGTATTGTTGTGGGCTCTGTTTTAGAGCCCCCTCCTACCATGATATGGTGAAAATGGTAAAGGTTGGGGGTTGAGTTATACAACATTGGATACAACATTAATCATAGTATGAGGACTGCACTTCTAATGCTTAATGAACTGTACAGTTTAAAGTAATTTTATTTGAAATAAATCCAGGGCTTAATGAATTGTACATTTTAAATCCTCCTAATAATATGTTCCTATTTTATTGGTCTTTATATTTTTAAATAACACTCTTTTGAATTATTACTTAGGACATAAACAAACATACATTTATATAAAAGAAAACAAATCATATCAACATTTTCCCAGTTACAAAAATTGTACATCACATTTGTTCTTTTGCGTAAGTATTATCAATCCAACATTGCATAAATTGATCAATTCCTGCCTGATGTGAGAAATATAAAGTTGTGATCTTGGGATGTTAGGCAGAGATGTGAAGGTCTATTGATCATATATGCACATTAAAATATGATAATGTTGTCTGTTTTTATACAAGTAGAAGCTCAGACTAATGTTTTCAATTTACATTCCAGACGATGGAAATGTATTTTCTTTAAGCAAACAGGCTAGACATTGAAAAGCATGAAAATTGTACATCTCTGGTATTTGAAAAGAGCTGTTCCTTAGATGTATAATGCTATTAGCTGGGTTTTTTTTTTTTTTTCATGAACAAGTGCCAGCAGTAGCAGACACTGTATCTACAGGTGCAGGCTATTAATCAGGAAGTAACTGAAGACTGGGTTATCAGGCATTTGTGTAAGAAGCATTCTTATTATTATTTAAAGGGGAACTAAGAAGCATTCAATGAAAATAAATGAAAGCTTGATACTGAGAGAAGTGAATGTGTTTGCAAGTCATTGCATTAAATATAACAGTTCACAATTTAGTTTGTTCAGTTAAAGGTAGCCGGTGCAGTATTTCTTAAGTCCAAATGTAAACAAACTGAGAGCACGCATGCTGCTTTTCAAATGGGAGGGAAATAGAGATAGGGCAAAGAATGCTGGTATCTGTGCATGGGACTGCAGAGGGTCTAGCATGCACTTTCAGCATGATTAAACCAAACTTTAGAATAGTTAAAGCATGCAGTTGTAGCTGTAAATTTTTGGAAACCATCCCTTTATGGAGAAATAACTTCCCATTTTAAAAAGTGTAACTGCGGTGGTGGTGCTGTGGTAGCATTGTCGCCTCACAGTAAGACGTTGTCCTGTTCAATTCTCAGCTAGAGTGTCTTCTGTGTAGAGACATGTGTGAATGGGCGTACCTTCGTTGAAGGTTGTGAGTCAGGGCCGGCAAGTAAAAATCTACTGCCAATCATTAGCGGATCGGAGTTCCGCTGTGGCGACCCCTAACCGGGAAAAGCCAAAAGATACAACAACATTTGGATAAGGTGTATGAGTTTACAAAGGCTGCTGTTAAGCAAGTAGTTTTGATAAATACTGCAGATCTCGAAAACTCTTAGCACAATAACTTAGGCAACAGAAAGTAGAAACATCTGTTGTCAAACTCAGGGAGCCTATGACAAAAAAGCTAACCAGATCCTATACAGCTATTAGAGATATTTTAAAAATTCTATGAAATTTTCTATAAAGCAGAGGAATGTGGGAACCAAGAAAAGGCACAAATTAAAATATTTATGGAAGAACTGACTGTGCTAAAATTTGAGGAAGATGAGAATTAAGAATTAAGAATTAACAGCAAAGATAGGAAGGTATGAGATAAAAAAGTGATGTATAATCAATCAGCAAGGAAAACACCAGGAACAGATGGTATTCTTGTGGAATGTTGGAGGTAAGGAAGAATGAAATTTATAAAAATTGGAAAGGTTTTGTTTAACAATATTTTAAAAGGATGGACAGCATCCTAGAAAAAAGCTGGGGTAAAGAAAGGTCCCTCAGACCTAGCTTCATATAGACCAGTTTTGATTTTAAACCTGATTATAATTTGTTTATGTGTATAGCTAGCTAAGAGAATGGCAAAGGTGTTGCTAAAAATTATAGTCATGTATCATTGTCATTTTATGGAGGGGAGGCAAACATTTGACAATATTAATAAAACAATGATGAAACAGAAAGAAGCATAGTATAAGAAAATGTCACTATTATTGGTGGGCCTTGATACAATGAAGGCATTTGAAAGAGTCAGTTGGAATTTTCATGAGTAGTACAATGGTAACATTTGCATTCCCTGGTAGAATAAAAAAGTTAATTAGAAGGGTATATAAGAAGGGACAGATGCAACAATTAAGATGGGAGGGTTCATTTCTATCAAGCTTTGTTTAAACATCAGAACCAGGTAGGGGTATCTTCTTTCCCCTTTGTTATTTGCTTTATACTTAGCATCATTTGCAAAAAATAAGGGGCTCACAAATTCAAGGTTATAATTGGTATAGCAATCAAGAAAAAGTAGCTTTCTTTGCAGATGTTATTATTACTTGATAAAGCCAGAAAAATAAATGTTAATATGAAGTATTTTGAGCCCCTCTCAAGTCTTTTCAGGATATAAATAAATGAAAAAATAAACAAAGGCTATAATGCTAAACTATATACCTAGACATGAATTCGTTCAGCAATATATATATATATATATATATATATATATATATATATATATATATATATTTAACATGATTAGATGAAGTATTTAGGCATAAGGATTAAAATGGTTCTATAACAGCTAAGGATATGTGGAAATAAACTAAACAAAACATAATACAAAATTGAAAAGTCGGAAACTCTTAATTAGGGACGTGGATAGTATGATAAAAGCAGTCACAATGTTGGTAGTTCCTTTATTTTTAACAACTACAAAAAAGCAACGGTAGCAACCACGGTGACCACCAAACCAAATAAATCTGAAAAAATGCACTGAAATTAAATATTACAGGTACATAAAAATGTAATGAAATAGTAACATATTCTATACTTTCTAATGGTGAAGTTATTTTATATTATTTCATCAAATAACAGCTTTTTTGTTCAAAATGGGCTTAAGGGAAATATTTTCATTCAAACCTGGTGATTGCATGGCATATAACTTAAGTCAATTGCCTTTCTTCTATTCTAGATCTATAATCTCTACCTCTAGGAGTTACAAAAACCCATTCTAATATTCCAAAATAAAAGTTCACAAAATTAGGACAGACCAAGGAGTGTTTGTATAGGGCATTAGAAAGTATAGAATATGTTATTATTTAATGTGCCTGTAATGCCTTTAATTTATAAAACCACCATTCATTTATTGTTTTAAAAGAAGGTTATTTTATTATGGTGTGGTACCTTTAAAAGTTTTGAAGCTACTTCATTGGGCATGTAATTAATCAATAGCGTATTTAAATGTACTGGTGAAAAGTGCTTAGAGATTCTGACGAAGTCCCACTGGATGGGGATAAAAGCACTCAGTCTGTGGTCTCTGTTTTTAAAAAAGTTTTATTAAAATTGGACTTTTTACTACAGTCATTGAGTCCTGCTGATTTCGGTACATTTTTTCTGATGTATTTAGTTCCTTTATTTTTATATGCAGATCAGGCACAGTTTTATCAAACAGAGAAGAAGTTTAGAGCCATAATTAATAAAGAGTTGAAGGAATTTATTTGGGAAGGGAAGAATATGAGAGTTACGTGGGATATGATGTTTCTCCACATACAACAAAGTGGTGTAGGACTAAGTAATTTGAAGAGATACTTTAGAGTTATGCAGTTAAGGTTCATATACATAACCCAAGCAGAAGGTTAACATTTAAAGTGGAAAGGCATGATAATCATGAAAAGGGGACAGTTCAAGAAATAAGGAGAAAATGGGATTTTGGATGAATAACAACAGTCAGTACAAGTATTATATTTATATAATTAGCAGAAAGTATTCCAAGACTAAGTCAACACAGGAATGGAGAAAAGAGATTTTGCCAATCAGGGTGACTGCAAGTACAGCCACAGAAAAAAGGCAAGGGGGTGGAATTTATTGGAGAAAATTAGCAATAGAAACATGGTATTCAGAACAACTAACTATGGAGGTAAAAGTAATAGAGTGGAATGAGGCCATGTGGAAGTATGGACTGCAGGTTGGAGACTGTTTGCCCTACCAGGAATTGATAGCAAAGCATAGGCAAAGAGAAAGGGAGAGGGGAGCATTAAGTGAAAGGCCAGCTCTGAGCTAAGTCTAGAACAGAAGGTACAGTTAAAAAGGGGTAATTAACAGGGCATTATATAAAATACAGCATGATAAATACAAGTCGTATTCAGAAGGGATTAGAAAAGATTCAAAAGAGGGACTGGAGAGGCAATTATTAAAGAAAAATAAGGAAGACATCTGTATGACTTCCAATTACGCAACACATTCCAGAAGGTGTTGGAGTTTTGCATTTATTTGCATAGGTCTTTCTGTACTCCAAGCAGACTTCAGCAATTTTGTGTGATGGGAAAGAGAAAAACAATTAAAAACATACTTTTGGGGAATGTATTGAGTTGGCAGATTTTAAAAAGTTTCCACAGAGTACTTTATCAAAAATGTTGGAAGAGCATATGATTGTAACTAAGGAAATTATTCTTTTGAGCTGGGCTATATGATTTGAATTACTGAGACTTGCTAAGCTTAATGCCCTTGACTACTAAAAAGGAATTAATAAAAACTGGAAATCAAAAGCCAAACCAACCATAACCAAAACATTGACTATTGTAAGGGAGATTAAAATTGCTGGTATGATCTTAGAAAAAAATTGCAAAGAAATAAATGGAATTTATGAGAACAGCAAATGCAGAATAATACTCAGAAGAAAGAGTGGAATTTTAGGGAAGGACTGATTTAAGAAATGTATCTGATGTTAGACTTAATAATTGTTAAAAAAGAAAGCATATACCTATAATGCATGGAATTAATGTAAAATGTGTACAATGGTTTGTTTGTTTTTTACAATTGTATATGTTTCCATGTCATTATTTAAATGGTGTGAATTTAATATAGGTGTATATTAAAAAAAGACAAGAAAGCCACCACATATATTCATCCATTAGACATCCTGGAGATGAAGCAAACCAAAGCTTCCAGTGGCAGAGCCCCTCCCACAAAAATGGCAGCCAGCTACAAAAACCTGCATCTACTTAAAATGACTTTTAAAAACATGATTTTATTGTCACTGCAACTGGAACCCCCAGCACCCAGGAAAAAAAGACTTTCACTATGTTGGAAACCTGCCATATTTTGGAAGAAGCCTCTCCAGACCAAATTCATCTCCAACATGAAAGCAGTGAATGGCCTAGAAGAAGCTGCTTCACCTTACTACTCAACAATCCTATCAAACCAAAACAAACTTCATAGTTGGCCCATATTGCACATCTATTTCTAATAATTTCAAATAAAAAACTACCCTGCACAAAGCCGACACACACATATATGCTTTTCTACCCAGGTAAACCAGCAAGTGGGCTTTTTCACCAAGCAAAAATGCATGGTCCCATCTTGGAGAATTGCACTTCTACCAAGTGAAAATGTACATTACCATCATGGGGCATTGCACGCTAGATATAAACAATATATCTATATATTATACTAGATATAAACAATATCATAAAGTATATATTAATACAAAAAGTAGATAGATAGGTACATTGATAAATAAATAAATAAACAAATAATGGAATATATTTACCAGATGGATGGTGCCAGTGTGATTCCATGGAAACACATCTGCATTGTACAAAACCTATAACTTGAAGTCATGAATATCACACATAATCAAAGAATAACAGTGTATGTCAAAAATGAATGTCACCATATTTTAAAAATACATATACTGCTATTTCTACCAAAGATTATATAAACAGGTGGCTTTATTAAAGAAGTATATATTGTCTTCTGAAAAGAGTTATTCATTTGTGTTGTAAGTATGAATGTCTATGGTTTAAAATGTATTGTTTTGAAGCCTTCAGTGAAATATAATATAAAACCATACTAGGTGGGGTGTAGCACACCCCTAAATATATATACTAACTCCAGGATCGCACTACAGTGGGGAAAGAGGCATATACCTTTTACTTGCCTTACAGTACTCTACACAGTGCCAGTACTTCACTTCAGTGAAATGAGTAAATTAGTTTTCAGTAATTTGAGCTTTCAGCGATTTAGTCAGGGTGAATTCAAATTCAGTGAAATGAGCTTTCAATGAAACAAAGTAGACCCATATATATATATATATATATATATATATATATATATATATATATATATATATATATATGTGTGTATAGACAGATTGATATAGATATATAGCAGTACCTTGCATAGAGCCTGACACAGTGGCATAGAGCCTGGCCCAGTGCTCCACATGCAATAGATATTGGTGTGTGTGTGCGTGTGTGTGTGTGTGTGTGTGTGTGTGTGTGTGTGTGTGTGTGTGTGTGTGTGTATGTGTGTGTGAGGCATCATGCTATTTGAAGCTAAAAGCTAATAATCAGAATTATTTTTGACTGGAAATATGCTGGGTTTCAGCAACAAAACAGAGGTAATAGGCGGTTTTAAATGAATCTATTGTTTTATTTGATATCTTTGACCTCCCTAATGAGAACTCAAGTCCAGACATGGTACTTAATATACAAGGTGACTTTTATCTTTACAATTATAGCAATGAATAATATGGTAGCGAATACACAGATTTATTAAGCAAAGGCTTTACATATGTGCCGGCATTACATTGTACTGTCGAAGAACTAATTATAGATTTTAAACTGTTTTTGAGAAAATTGATCTTAAAACTGTTTTTTAAAGACTTTGACAGGGAATTTATTTCCAACAGGCTGGTTAGAAAAAGTGTGTTTAATCCCCCTTTCCCCAGTATTGATTTTAATTGAAAGGATTTGTTTGCCCAACTTTAGGAAAATTTTAAAGTCAACAATGCCTGAAGTTGGTAGTATTCTATCTAGCTGTGAATGGGCATCATTGAGGAAGCTTAGTCAAGATAAGAATGTACGTGTGATGAAGCCGGACAAGAGGGGAGGGGCAGTAATTATGACAAAGACAAACTATTTGACCAGGATGTATGGCCATGTCTTGGTTGGTGATTATTATGAAGTGTCACTGAATTATATTATTGGTACTCACAGAAGTATTGATTTCTTATTAGAAGATATGCTAGCTAAAGGACAAATCAATGAACAAGAATTTCATTTTTTGTATAAGTATCCCACTATCCCCTCAACTTTTGGTATCCCAAAAATTCACAAAGACCTCATGGATCCTCCCATGATGGCTATAATGAATGCGGGGAAGTCCAAGACCTACCCCCCAGCCAAATTTATAGATATTAAGTTAAAAAACTGCTTGGAGCCTTTCAGTCACCTCTGTCAAGATTTGTGCGATTTTGCGAAGTAAATTCAAAAAAGTAAAATTTTCCCACAATATGATTTTTCTTACAGTGGATGTAATCAACATGTTTAACATGATACCCCACGATGATGGGTTACAGTTTTTTCATGATTTTCTTGTGACATCTACAAACTTTGAGAATGATGAGATAAACATTTTATTCAGTCTTATGGAAACTGTACTTCACCATAATTTCATCTATTTAGATGGGCAGTACTATTTGCAAAAAAAAAAAAAAAAAGTGTGGCTATGGGAGCATCTTGCACCACTATTTTTGCAAATATATTTATGTTGCAATGGGAAAAAAAGCACATTTTTGAAAAAAAAAGTTTAGTTCCCCCTTATTTATTGTTTGGAAAGCATGATTAGACAGGTTAGAATGTTTTATTCCACACCTGAACAACACATCAAGTTTTTTAAAGTTTACTTATAACTGGAATTCTTCCCATATACATTATCTTGATGTGGATATTATTAAAGACGTTAATGAACAAAGAATTACCAGTAGCATTTTTAGAAAGGTAACGTATTCTAATAGTATGCTTCACTATCAAAGTTATCACCTTGAATCACAGAAGAGGGGTATAGTAAAAGGACAGTTTATCCGTTTGGCTCAAATGATTTCATAGGATGACACTTTTTATAGCGTGCAATGTTTTGACATTAATGTTTGAAGCCAGGGGTTATCCTACAGAATTAGTCAAGACTATAGACAAGGAGGTCAAGAACAAAAAGGATAGGGGATACTATGTCCCCATTTTGAAGGCAGGGGATAATTTAATGTTGAATCAACAAACAAGAGATAGTAATTCTAGGTATGTAGATAGTTTTGTTACCAAATTTACAATTGAAATTCCAGCCATTACAAATGTTTTAATCTCCAACTGGAAAATTTTATCTTGTTATGACAATATTTGTGAGATTTTAGGAATATTACCTAAGATAGTTTATAAAAAAAGAAAATCTATAAAGCAATTTCTTCAGAGTCATGACAATGATTTGTTCCACACTTACACAAAAATAAAGGAACCTTTAAATGTGGTTGCTGTTCACAATGTAAGAATATACTTAAACAGGACAAAGTGGAGATAAATGATATTAGTATAAGATCAAGGTTTCACTATAATTGCAACACCACATGGATAGTGTATCTTGCCCTGTGTCAAAATTGTGAAAAGATGTATGTGGGGAAAACTAAAAGGAAATTCAGAGAGAGAATTTACAAGCATTTATTAAATATTAAACACAAAAAAGACACAAATGCACTTTTTAAACATCTTTATTTTTTTCCCTCCCACAAATTTTTGTTTGTTGGGCTGGATTTAATACCAAAACAACAACAGGGGTGGGCCTTGGGAAGACTTGTTAGAATTAGAACTGATGTGGCAAATTAAATTGAATTCATGGACAACTTCAGGTTTAAATGAGGGTGTTTCATTGTATAGTGTGCTTAGATTCCGTTCATATAAAGTTTGATTGCTTGCTGTATTAAATGAAAAATGTGATTGGTGTATTTTTTTACATGTGCTGGAGGAAAAGGTTATTTAATTGACAAGATGTGAGTAGAATTTTTATTCTGAAGAAGTCTTGGTGTTATTCTTAATGAAAGCTATTAATTTTATTTTAAATAAATTTTGGTTTGGTATTGGCTCCTGCTTTTGTTTTCCATGCTTAATGTGGATGGTCTACCCTTTTCAGTTTTTGATATGCTGGGTTTTAGTTTCTTAGTTTCTTCCCAACCATGACCGTCAAAACTTCTTTTAAAAGAAGGGTATAGCCAGTTATTAGATTCCATTTCTAGCAAGCTATTGCTACCTGTAGTGCTTGTGTTGACTTGTGCATATACGCAAGCAACAAGCTCTCGATGCTCATGCATGAGGGAGCACCTAGCACTAAGGTTCTGCTAAGTCATGTCCTGAAGATGGAACTTTACACCAGAAGATTTTGTTCAGATATAAGGTCAGTTCATTGATATTCTGCAGATCATTGGTCAGCTCACTGATTAGTTGCTAGTGATTATATTCAGGAAGCTATAGTTAAACTTCTACAGGATGAGACACTTATAATGATAGTTTAACACTCCTCCCCTTCAGATGTTCAACTAATTACACATCAAACTTTAAGACAGTTTTCTTGCTTGTCATTATGACCAGTAAAAGTACTGAAATTTAGCCCAATTGTGCGTGCTTATTAGAGTCACAGTATACATGCAGATTGTCATGATTATGGTTTTCTAACATCCATACCCATACTTGACTGTTTACAGGCCAATTACAAAGCTGAGTATTTGGCCAAGTACCCCAAGGCCCCTGTCTCACTATTCTGTCTGGGAACTAATGTCTTCAAGTGCCACCTTATCCATGGTAATAGCCTTTCATATAAATTATTGTTTTCACAAACAGACATGCAAACATGCCCGCATGCATGCACACACACACACACACACACACACACACACACACACACACACACACACACACACACACACACACACACACACACACACACACACACAATTCCCAGGTAAGGTTGGCTGAATTTTCCAATTTCTCATAGCTTTCTTCCTGGCACTGTAGTACTGCAACCACCCTGGTAGGCCAACCTCCAAGTATCTGCTTTCTTAAATTAAGCCAAATATAAACACACCAATTAATAGACCTAAACAATCTAATAGGAGATGTGCACAAAACAGCTTATTAATCAGCAGTGTAAATAATTCTTACATCTTCTCAGGTAAAAAGAGTGCACATATATAACAGTGCATCTATATATATATATATATATATATATATATATATATATATATATATATATATATATATATATATATAAGTTTATGACAGACTTTCAAAGTATCAAAACTTTGAATGTCTATCATACTACTGAAAGAGTTTGAATCACAAAGATACGAATACACATAACATTGAATCATGTATATTAAATAAAAATAAAACCTACTTTTTGCAGGGGAACAAGCCCCCGCAACACACACACACACACACACACACACACACACACACACACACACACATACCCCTGCAACCATTGTTAATTGTATATACCAACCCTGAGATCGCAATACAGGGGGTGAGGGTATATTCCTGATCCCCACTGTAACTGCAATCTCAAGCACATGAACGGTTTCAAAGTTCAAAAAGTTAATTTTTGAAAGTGCAGCTGCTTATTCAAGAACCCCAAAACTTGAGAGTATGAGTGTTTGATGTAACCCATATATATATATATATATATATATATATATATATATATATATATATATATATATACCTATTTATATAGATGTAGATATAGATATGGATATAGATTTGGGCTATGTACAAGTTGTCAAATGGCAGCTTGTTGAACCCTGAAAACTGCCAGCATGGCTGATCAAAAATCAGATGATTGAATATGCCTGCAGTTTTTCTGTGCAAGATAGTGGTACAGTGGGGATTGGAGAATTTGCCCTTTCCCCATTGTAGTGTGATTTTGGATTTGGTATATATATATATATATATATATATATATATATATATATATATGTGTGTGTGTGTGTGTGTGTGTGTGTGTGTGTTTGTGTGTGTGTGTGTGTGTGTGTGTGTGTGGGTGTGTATATATAAATTAATCCACATGGTGGTTTCAGGGATGTTTACCCTCTGCAGAATAGAAAGTTGTTTTTGACTTTTGACTTTTTTCGATTGGTAAGTTATGCTTGATAAATTGCCATTCAAAGGGCTGAATTTCCAACTAATTATTGAACTTATATATGTTTGTAGCTATAGATATAGATACATATACAAATATAATGGATATCAGGCATAAGACCTTAAAGGATAATAAATGAACTTTAATTATACAACAAGGAAAAACAGTATAAATACAGATTAAGATATGCATGGCACTCACAGATAAATAAAATTAAAGCAATGAAAATAGGATGCCAACAGAAAAATCTAAGATCCACATACATAAGTTGCCTGGCTATACCTTGGTATAGAAATACTATCCCTAATTATCATAAGCTAGTTAAATTCATGAAAATCTTTCAAACGCATACCTTTTCCTGTATGGATACACATACAGACAAGTCAAGATAGCATAGTAGAGAGTTATATGCTATGTCTTTTCCAACAGCTCCTAATATTCCTCACATGATATCATTGTCCTCTTGTTGGCCTGGAGAAAATACAAGTAACCAAAGAGGTTCTATTACTTGCCAAAGCAACACTAAAGATTGTGAATGCATATCTAAGTCTGCTTCCTCTCCTTAGACTCCACCCTGCTGAGGCTTAATGATAAGCAAGTCATTAACATTATTAGTACTTAAATCTGAGATGATAGTTCCTGATTTTCCATCTTTTTTGTTACATTCACAAGAGAAGACAGCATGTCTGGAAGTGCAACACACTTCAAAAGATATTCCCTAAAGCAGTGTTTTTCATTTTTTTCTGGGTTAGGGGTCACCACAGCAGATCAGCGGTCTGCAGATTGATTTGCAGTCGAGTTTTTAGGGTGTTGAGTTGCCAGCCCGGCACCCACCCTTCACTGAAGGCACACACAAGCGCCTACCTACATGTCTTTAAAACTCACTCAACCACAGGCAGGACATGCAGACTCTGCACAGAAGGCACTCCAGCCAAGAATTGAACCAGAAAGCCTCATGGTGTGAGGTGACAAAGCTAACCACTGCACCATCGCAGCCAGAATTTCAAAAGACATTTCCTACTCTTTTATATTCAAAAAGACAAAAGTTATACAGGACTGCCATGTGAACAACACACTTATTGCAGACAAAATAGAGACAAACAAAAAAAACAGAAAAAAGTTACATTTTTAATTGTTCCCTTTAACCCAACATTACTCCCAGCTTCACAATCATCTCCCTTAAGAACCTCGAGAAAGCTCTCTTGAGGAATTCCTCAAGAAATGATGCTTGAGACAAGAGGACAGTGTTTTGGTACATAAACCATCTGCATTACCATTAGCCATGTTGTATCTTTGTTGCCAAGTCATGTTATAGGATTACAAAGTTAAGTCCATTTAAGAAACTTTCCATTCTGCCCAGTTGCACCACATATGCCATTTTAAGGGGTTGTGGAATAAAACCAAAGTGAATCTTCTGCCACAAAGGTACGGTTGTAGTTTTTGCAAAGCTCAGGCACTCCTTTGCTATAGCTGCATAAGACTCATCCATGGCTTGAAGCCTGCAGCACAAGTAAACAATGAGATACTCTTTTATTTCTGAGGAAACTTAGCTACATATAATCCCCACCCCCCAGAGTTAGAAGGGGTCTATATCACGTTGTCAAACTCTTAAAAGTTTGAACGTCATACACCTTTTAAAAGTTCGAACATTTCAACGGAGATCTCTGTACAGTGTGGAATCGGAAGATATATTTCAAGAATGGGGTTTTGGCGGTGCAGCCACCCACATTGGGGGTGCAGGAGGGCTTGCCCCCTGCTTCAACCATTCAGGTAGGTTTTTTCCTTTGGTTTATTTTTTTATTACATTTTTGAACTTTTAAAAGTTCGATCATATGGTGTCCACCATATGGCGTTCGAACTTTTAAAAGTTTGATTATATAATATAGACACATTAGAAGCATCTACCAGTACAAAAATGAATTCTTGATTACAATCAAGACTGATTAGAATGTGGGGTCCACTAAGAGCATCCTTGAGCTTTTGAATGCCTGCTCACATCCTAGTTTCCAGAAAACCTTATCTTGTGTATTTTAACTGGTAAGGTGGGTAAAAGGTGAAGCTGTCATACCATAATATGGACCAATTTTCCTATAATAGTCCTGATGTCCCTAAGAACACCTGCACTGATTTTTGGTAGTAGAGGTAGGCCTTGCCTGAACAGCATCAACCATAGCAGATCCTGCTCTCTATGACCTAGATAAGATACCTCTGCCATACCCATCTGGCACTTGTTGGGTTTTGATAGCCAGCCATGCCCTTTGTAGTCTGCTTAACATTTCCCTGATATTTAGCAAATATTCTGATTGGGACTGGCTGTAGCTGGGTATGTCATTCATATAAGCTAGGGCACAATCTCCTGCTCCTCCTAGGATGTGATCTACCAGCTTCTGAATGCTGCTGTGGAATTCTAAATTCCAAAGGTCATTTTTGTAAAGTCTTACAACCCAATTAGGATCGCAAATACTGATCTCTCCCTTGTTGCAGGTGTCAAAGGTCTCTGCCGCTAACTCTTGGCCAAGTCAACAGTAGTTAGACACCTAGCCCCACCCGGCTGCTTTAAGGCTTTATTTGTCCTAGGCACATGTAAGCATCTGTCTCTGCATGACTATACATTCCCTGTAGTCCACACGGAACCAGCTGCTGCTATCTTTCTTTGGCACCAGCAAAATTGGTGAGGCCCAGGGACTGTTGGACTCCTGGACTACTTCCAGTTCCAACATGTCCGTCAATTTCAGAGTTTGTTTAACTCTAGCTGGCACACCATAAGGAGCTTTTTGATGGGTCACTGGTATTTTGTGTCTATGTAGTGCTCTACCAGGTGGTTCACCCTGGCATTACAACAAGCATCTCCCCAGATTCCAGCAATACTGATCAGATTCCCTAAATTTAGCTAGGGGTTAGTTATGAGGAGTGGGTTACCAATTCCACCAGGTGTTAGACCAAGCCTCACCGAAGACATTAATCTTCTGATCTCCTTCTGGGTCTTTCTGCAACTCACTGCAGATATTAAGTACCAGTGTATCTCTGTCATGATAAGGCTTTATCATGTTAACATGGTAGAGTTTATCCTCTGGCCTTTTGCAAGGCATCTCTGTTTAGTTGACATCACTCACCTTTTTTCAGTGATAAAAGGGCCCTCTCCAGCTGTCTGCAGCTTACTGTTTCCTCACAGAAATAAGTATCAACACCTATTGCCCTACAGAATACTCTGTTTCTGGTTGTCCTGTCATACCATGCCTTTGCTACTGCTCTGCCTGTGCCAGCTGTTTAAGATCATCCCCATAAGCTCCATTAGCATAATCCTAAGATTTTGGACCTGCTCCACTACAGACTCATTGTGAGAATTTCACCCACCCTCTCACTCATCATCAATTAAATCCAGTCACCCCTTTACACTGTGACCATACAATAGCTCAAACAGTAAAAAAAATATGTATTCTTGAGGCACTTCCCTGAGCAAAGAGAAGATAGGGCATATACTTGTTTCACTCCCTCTTGAACTGGTCTGCAAATGCTCTCAGTATGGTCTTCGTTGTAGAGTTACTCCTCTCCACCAGACCACTTGTTTGTGCATGGTAGATGTTATTCATCAGATATTCTAAAGTTGGCACTTCTGCCCATCAATATTTCATTAGGGAAAAAAATACCCTGCTGAAAATGTCTAACAGAACATTTGCTACTTTCTCTGTTTCAAAAGATTGACAGTGACACTGCTTCTGCATACCTCGTGATATAATCCACTATTACCAGGATGTATTTCTTGCCTATGGAACTTGAGTTACTCAGAAGCCCCACAGTATCCATAGCTAGTACAATTCCTCAATAATAGGCAAAGGTATTAGGACAGCACTGACTTTGTCTACAGCCTTGCCAACCTTCTGGAACTTCTCACAGGTCAAGCAGTACCTTTTTGCATCCCTTGAAAACCTACGGTAGTAAAAATTCTGTGCAAGCCGTCTTTTTGTACGAGTCATACTCATATCACCTGCAAAATAAATATTGTAGCTTATGGGCAGACGTACCAGTTTGTAGGCCCTGGGTACTACAATGACTGATTAATTTCTCTCTGTAGTCCTCCTTCAGGGATCCACTCTCTGTACAATGATCCTTTGTTACAGTATCTGAAGTCTCTCTTTCCTTAAGTATCTGGAGCCTCCTTAGCTGCCTTCATCAAGTCTTGTAAAGTAGAGTCTGAGAGCTGATCCTGGCTGAGCGCCTCCTCTTTGAAGGTAGCCACATTATCAGCTTCAAATGGAGTTGTGGGCTGCCCCTTTTGCCTTCCCCACAAGACTGATGTCATGCCTAGTTGTGTGTAACAGCAGGCACATAAGGTACTGCATGGTTGAAGTCATTCTCTTTTAGGACAGATCAATTCATCAAACAGCCACCCTTCTACTGCTTGCCTCCCTTTCCATTCCAGATGGACTCTGTCCCAAAGTACCTGAAAAGCCTTCCCATTTAAGTGTCTAACTGGACTGAGCTGCTCACTACAGACTTAACTATGGTTATGTCTGAGGCTGAGTCTCTTTTGGACTCTTTTGGTAATGGGCTCCTTCCCTTGTGCCAGGATAGGATACAGACTTTTGTGATAGTCAGGCAAAGCTGCTATCCCTGAATAACCCACTATTGTACTAGTGCTAGTCTTGCTTGATGCTTCTTGAGGCCTTTCCTCCACCCCCAACTCTGTGGATGATGAGACTGCACAAGCCCTGTTTAGTCACATTTGAAACATCTATTTATTTATTTATTTTAGTTTGATGACCGGAGAAGTCCACTGGACTGAGAAGAGCATGTTTTCAGTGGAGACCCGGGGAGAAAAGTGCCAATGACAAATAAACAAATAAATTACAAATATATACAAAGCAGTGTGATTAGTTACATCAAGCTGAGAATACAGTGTAACCTAACCCCAAAACTTGGGCATGTACCCATACCTGAACCCATGACTCCCCCCTTTTCCAGTGTAACCTGCTGGGATGGCTTAGGCTGCCCCATGGTTTACATATACTCATGTGAGGTGTCTAGGTCCCCCTTCTCTGCAGTTGCAATCTGCTAGCTAGGTAAAGGTCTCCATTCCTATCTATCCCTTCAGCAATGTTACACCCCTGGTCAAACAACTAAATCTTTATGTTCTCAGGCATAGTGCTAAGGTCTTTTTCCCCTGGCCAAAAGATCTGCAAACATTTCAGACATTGTTGCCAATAACTGCTGATTTCTGTAGTATAGTAAGTCATAGTTTTATCTGTTTTCTAAACTTCTTTCTTATAATATGGGTGTCAATTTAAAACACGTAGGTGAACGTTCCTTAACATTGGCATGATTTAAGCAATCAACGTCACTGAGTTTAGAAACTGCATGTAATTATTTATCCATGAATGAAGGAGTTAAAATCCTGCCCCACTGCCACAGTCAGCTTTTAGCTGATTACATGCCCTCTCATACGTCCTTATAAAACTACTGAAATTATCCACTCTTTGAATTGATGAAAGGTTTCATATTGGCCTGTGTATTAGGGGGTGATTTTTCCCTTCCCCATAAATCACATGCTTCTGGTATAGTGTGATCATTTCTTTTGCATGCTGCCATTGCTTTTCTCTCCCTCTGTTTGTGTGTGTTCTCCACCAGCAGTTGCATCCACTCATCTGCCTCAAGTTCCATACCATTCATTTCAAGTGCCAATCTCTGTAATTACATTTGGTCTGTAATGTCCTTTCAGAATGGAACTGAATGTCCTTTGTCTACCTCCTGCACATTCTTCCCATGCTGCATTGTGCCACCATTTCGTCTCTGAATATATTAGAGTCCTAGATTCCTGCTGCTTTACATCCCTTTGTCATCTGTGCCACTAGCATTTTAGTATAGATTACTGAATAGCTCATTTTCTGTCTGCTCCTAAACTAAGCTCACTAAAAATAAATACATAAATGAATACAATAAAATAGCTGCTGTCCACCTGCAAAGCTCTGCATATTTTACCTTGTGGCTGCAAGGGATAATATCAACACCTTTGGTAACAAAATTGTTTTAGGTTGAATACCTACCATTCAAGTATTCTCAGTAATGGCTACCAAATGTGTTGGGGTGCTGACACAACTGCCACTAAAGTAATGGAAGAAATAATACCACTGTTACCAGCGAGGCCTCCAGAATGCAGGATGACACCCACTGTGATAGCAAAAAGGCTGATACTGATGGGGTTTGAATCCCACTTCTTCCAGATTAGGATGAAGTAATACCAAGAAGGCACACTCAAGTCTAGTTCATTAATTCAAGAGCATAAAGGGAATATGTAGAGTATTGGCTTTCATAGGTTCATAGGTTCATAGGTAGGTACTAGGCTATCTGCCCAAGGGCATTTATAAGCCTAGCCAGAATGTGTTGGCTTTCACCTCCCTTTTGAATTAGTTTCTTGAGCCTCTGTCTAGCAGGGCCATTGAAGTGATCCCAGGGGTAAATTTACGATTTTCCATCCACTCGTCAAGATTTCTCTTGAAGAGAGTCAATGAGGGGCTTTGCCTAACATAAACTGGGATTCTATTCCAGAGCGAGGAAAGTCTCTGGGACAGGAATCTATCCCCCCAGCATGTCCTGTTTATTGTTGTGCTGAGGTTTAATTCACTGGAGCGTGTGGCTCTAAGAGATTTGGTTTTCTTGAGGTGGAGCATGTCCATTAATTCCGGGTTGGACATGGCCTTATACGTCAGGAAGAGATCACCTCTGAGCAGGCGGTAAGCAACCGAGTAGAGCTGGAGTTTCTTTAGTTGAGCTGCACAGGGCATCTGTTTGAGGCCCATGATCCTCTTGGTGAGGTACTTCTGTGGTTTTTCCAGCTGTTGCAGGTGTCGAGTAAGGTACATTCCAAATGGGGCATTGTACTCTATTATGGGCCTAATGAGTGATGAGTAGAGGGGCACAATGACCTCTCTTGATCTAGATGTGAACCCTTTCGTGATTAGGTGGGCTACATAGAAGAAATTTCTAACCACTTTGGCAATGTGATTATCAAAGGAGAGGTTGCTATCTATCTGGGTCCCCAGGTCCCTAATTACATCTTCCATTCTTAGTGGATTACCACCTATGTGATAATTCGTGGGCACTTTGTTTTTCCCAAAGGGGATGACTATGCATTTTTTGGCATTTAGCTTGAGGCCATGGTTCTGACACTAGGTATCTGTCTCTTTGAGACCCTTCTGGAGGATGTCTCTGTCAGCCGGAGAGTCGATTATGCCCCCCAATTTGCAGTCATCTGCGAACTTGGTCAGCCATAATCCTCCCATGCTTGCCTGTACCTCAGAGAAGTATATACCGAGCAGGAGGGGTCCCAGGACCGAGCCCTGTGTGATGCCACTTGTAACTGGTTTACAGTCGGACATGGCACCCACAACTCTGACCATGTGTGTTCTATCCGTGAGCCAGTTTGCAACCCATCTCGTGACATAGGGGTTAATGTTCAAGCTGGTGAACTTATCTATGATGCCAGCATGAGGAATGGTGTCGAAGGCCTTAGCAAGGTCCAAGTAGGCTGTGAGGACTACCTTTCCCTCATCTATGGCCTTTGTAAATGTTTCAAATAAGTCAACTAGGTTTAGCAGGCAGGATCTGCCTTTAACAAAGCCGAATTGGGTAGGGTCCAGTGTCTGGATGTTCCCAATGTCTCTGTTTATGAGTTCCATGATGATTTGCTCCATAGCTTTGCAGACCAGGCTAGTCAGGCTTATAGGGGGATAGTTCCCAGGTTCTGTTGTGGCACCGTCTTTGTGGAGTGGGATGACTGTTGCTGTATGCCATTCTTTGGGTACATAGCCTGTGGTAAGGCTGAGTTTGAACAGTGAATTTAGGTGAGGGTTTAGTTCATTTTGGAGCTTGTGTAAGACGCAGCCTGGGATACCAACTGTTCCCATTGATGCTGTGTTTTTAGCTTTGGAGAGTGCTGTTTTTACCTGCGTGTCTGTGATGTCTGGGGCTCTGCGTTCTTCTGGCATGGACACAAGCCCTTTTGAGGATGAGGGGGGTGAAGTTTGCACTGAACCTGTCTGCTAGGATGTTGGCAATGTCAGTTGGTTCAGTGTATTTTTTGCCATTTTGCACTAGCTCAGAGCATATCTGAGAGTTGCCACCTAGATTCTTGACATAGCTAAAGAAGGCTTTGTGATTATCTTTAGAGTCTTTGGCAATTTTTCTTTCAAAACTGGCCTTAGATGATTTTATGAGGGATCATAGTTTCTTGCTAATATTGATCAGTGATGCCTTTCCTTTTTGGGATTTTGCTCTATCAAGCAATAGTTTCCTCCTTCTGTTGTATAGCTTATTTATGGCCGGGGACCACCAGACTGGTTTCCTCTTTTTGGAGGAGTGAGTCTTGGTTTTACTTGGGATGGCTCAATCCATGCATTCCTGTAGATACTCATAGAATGCATTTGTTAAGGATTCTGCGGTTTGGGCAGCATTATCCTTTAGCAAGGGGGCTTTGAAACTTTCCACCTCAGTCTTGAGAACTGTGAAGTTGGCTTTTGAAAAGTTTTTCACAGTGGTTTCCTTGACTGGGGGTGGGGTCGGGATGTGGATGTCCAGTGTGATTAGTTTATGGTCTGATCTTACCAGTGAGGGGTTTACCTCTGGTGTGGAGCACTGATCCCCCATGTTGGTGATGATCAGGTCCAATATGTTGTCGCCTCTTGTGGGCATGGTGACCAGCTGTTCCAGGGCGTTTGAATTTATAAACTCTAGGAAGCATTGGGCAAAGGAGTTTGTACTTGAGTAGTTATCTCAGTCAATGTTTGGGTAGTTGAAATATCCCAATATCATGGTGTTAGGTAGGACCTTTATATTTTCCAATGTTCTCAGGAATGCTGAGTGGGGGTCCTGAGACAAGGTAGATGATCTGTAGCAAGCTACAATCTGAAAAGCAGCTTTGCCCACTGTTAGTTGCATATGGATGGTCTCTGAGGCCTCATGCTGTGCTACTAACCTGGAGGTGTGGGTATCCTTTATAAAAATGGATACACCCTCCTTTTCTATTTCGGTCCGGGTTCTGGGGCCAAAAGGTATGGTATGAGTTGTAGCCTGGTAGTGCTGGGGTGCTCTCTGGAGCCTTGAACCAGGTTTCTGTTACTGCACAGATATTGATTTTCTCCATGCTAATAAGTGCCTTGAGTGCGTGCATTTTGAGGTTTAGACTTCTGGCATTGAGTAGCATTACCCTCAGTTTCTGGTTACTTGTGTTGTTTATGGAGGTGGATTTGTCTTTTGAGCCTTACCTAAAAAAGGCACTATGGGGGTGGCAAGAGCCTTGGCCAGTATTCGAAAGCCTAAGGGCTCCCCCATGTTGGTGATGATCAGGTCCAATATGTTGTCGCCTCTTGTGGGCATGGTGACCAGCTGTTCCAGGGCGTTTGAATTTATAAACTCTAGGAAGCATTGGGCAAAGGAGTTTGTACTTGAGTAGTTATCTCAGTCAATGTTTGGGTAGTTGAAATATCCCAATATCATGGTGTTAGGTAGGACCTTTATATTTTCCAATGTTCTCAGGAATGCTGAGTGGGGGTCCTGAGACAAGGTAGATGATCTGTAGCAAGCTACAATCTGAAAAGCAGCTTTGCCCACTGTTAGTTGCATATGGATGGTCTCTGAGGCCTCATGCTGTGCTACTAACCTGGAGGTGTGGGTATCCTTTATAAAAATGGATACACCCTCCTTTTCTATTTCGGTCCGGGTTCTGGGGCCAAAAGGTATGGTATGAGTTGTAGCCTGGTAGTGCTGGGGTGCTCTCTGGAGCCTTGAACCAGGTTTCTGTTACTGCACAGATATTGATTTTCTCCATGCTAATAAGTGCCTTGAGTGCGTGCATTTTGAGGTTTAGACTTCTGGCATTGAGTAGCATTACCCTCAGTTTCTGGTTACTTGTGTTGTTTATGGAGGTGGATTTGTCTTTTGAGCCTTACCTAAAAAAGGCACTATGGGGGTGGCAAGAGCCTTGGCCAGTATTCGAAAGCCTAAGGGCGACAGGTGCAAGCCATCTCTGGTGAAGCAGTGTGGCTTGTCGAGCATGTCGTCCCAGACTGACAGACACTGGATCCCCTTTGAACGACACTAATAGCTTAGCCAATTGTTAAAACTGATCATTTTTTCTTTGTACTGTGGCATCATTCTTGGTGAGGGCAAGATGCTACTCAGGGTCAGGGTCATACCGGTTTGGGCTACATGATCAGAGAGCTCCTCTATGTCTCTTTTCATGTAGTCCAGGGAGGTACGTCTCAGGTCATTCACACCAACATGTACAATGACAGAGTCATATTTGTACTTGTTTTGGAGTGACCTGAGTGCTTGTGCTATGTGGCGGATCCTGGTACCCGACAGGCAGCTCACAGTAATCTTCTCCTTGTTCAGCCTAGTGAGTCGAACATCAGTGTGCCTGACAAGAGAGTCACCTATTACTAGTGTATTGAGTGTGTTGTTATGCCTTAAGGGCTGTGGTTGCATGGCACACTGACTTTGTAAAGTATGTGATACGTGGTTGTTGTTTGAGGGTGGAGGTTTCTTGGATGTTTGCTTTGGTGGTCTCTACTGCTTAGGCAGATTTTTATTTAGAGCCTCCGAGTATGTTTTTATGTATTTATGTGTGTTGTTTGCTGGTACATGTATGACTGTTGTATGTGAGACTGGAAGTGTGGTGCAAGTGTTTCCCTTCTCCTTTTGACTGGCTGTACCAGCCTTGGGTTGAGACAGCTTGGCCTCCAGTTTGGCTGTATAGTTGCATCTCTCACATACATTTTTGTTTGTTGGAAGGAGGAGTGGGTTGTCTGTGTACATGAGGCAATTGTAACATTGTCTCAAAATTCCCAGATTCACCAGCTGGACTGGCGAGTATACCTGAAACTGCCCTTTGGACATGCCTGTATGGGTAAATGAACTAATTTACTGATTGTCCAGTAGGGACGAATAGGGAGCCTTGTACTACTGTGTAGTAAAGGGGGGGTGTAGTGTTAGCGTTTATTAGTGCTTACTGAGGGCTTGGAGCAAGTGCTGGGCTGTAGAAGGAAAGTTAGAGTGCTTAATTTGAGAGTTTGACTAGTTCTAAGGGAAAAATTGAACAGCAGACTTTGTGGAGCCTGGAATAGTTTAACCCTAGCTAACCAGCGCTGTGTGGTGTGCAAAACCCCGCAAATGCAGGTTTTAAGGCACGGAGGGAGATGAAAGAGATAGGAATTAGCCCAAAACGGCCAATAAACTACTAGTTTCTGGGCTGAGACCACTCCTCCAGGGACAGAGAGGCTGCTCAAAGCTTCCCACTCTCACTGGTGAACAGAGAAACATCCTCCTATCCAAGTAAGGATATGGGCAACACAGGAACTTATGCCACAGCCCTGAATTCAGCAGAACCTGAAAACTGGACTAGACTAGCTTAGAAAAGGCAGGAAACAAGAATATTTTTTTTGTTTTTTTTTTCTTTTTTTAAACAGGAGACGCAATAAACTTTTACAAAAACACTTTAAATGCTTATAACAGGCTAGCTCACTTTAGTGTGAAGTCTACAACAGTTAAACAACAAAAAAATAACTTAAACGACTTTAAAAAGTGCTAACAGGCAAAAAAACAGTATAGTATGCAGCAAGGAAGGTTTTTTTTTAAGGCACAGAAATGCTAGAAGTCGCTTTTCGGCAAGATAAGCAGTCACAAAAAAATGCAGAGAAATAAAAAATACTTAAATCAGTTGAAAGTCATTCTTTTGTTGTTCTGCTGCTTGTAGTACTCTGCAGGACACCACGAGGAGCTTGGCTTTCAACATCCACATTCAGATTGGATTATACACAGGCCACTTACAGAGCTAAGTCTTTGACCAAACATCCCAAGGCCCCTGTCTCACCAGTTTTTCTGTGAACCAATATCTTCTAGCGTCCCTTGATCCAAGGTAATTGAATTTCACATAAGTTGCTGTTTTCACAAACATACACACACACACACACACACACACACACACACACACACACACACACATACAAACACAGAACTCCCATGCAAGGCTACCTGGATTATCCAATTCTCCATGTCTTTTTTTCCTGAAACTGTGCTTATCTTCTTTTCAGATAAACACAGCAAATATATATGTAGAGCAGACATATATGTATGTGTATATT
>NC_056737.1:146542870-146595370 GCF_019279795.1 Protopterus annectens
TATTATTTCTATTTTGGCTCTTAGTAACAGGTTTATTCGATGTACAGTTGTGACAAAAAGTTGT
This sequence comes from Protopterus annectens, assembly GCF_019279795.1. Taxonomy (NCBI): domain Eukaryota; kingdom Metazoa; phylum Chordata; order Ceratodontiformes; family Protopteridae; genus Protopterus; species Protopterus annectens. The sequence goes on from NC_056737.1 coordinate 146,542,935, forward strand.
TTAAGTATAGGTTATTTTGGGAGAAAATTGGCAGAAGGTGTTAAACTGTGATGCTACCCTTTTGCATTACGTGTTATGTACATTTTGTGATTGTTTTTTCTCTGTGTAGGGTAAACAGGAAGCAGTACAGCAGTTCAGACACCATGTGCATGATAATGCACACTTGTTTGAATTTTTCATGGGCGAAAGAAAGTTGCTACACGTGAAAATCTTTCTAACAAGAGGCAGTGATTTCAGAACAAATAATAACAGGAAGGAGGTGAGGGGGTGAAATAACCTGCACGGGCATTAGGGAGGTTGTCCCACAAAAATAGAAAGTTTAAAAGCTCCCTGAATGTAATTTCAAAATTTTTAACCAAAAACTGGCATCCACACATATATTCCTCATATCAGTGCACCAGATTTAATTTATTTTATTTATATTTGTTTAACAAAGTAGTATACTGATCATAATGACTTTTTACAGGAGACTGGTCAAAATATTACACAAAGACGATAAAGTACACAAATAGTAGTAACATCTTATGAACGGTACTATACATGTCTACAGAAAATACTTCTATTAGAGTGGAAATACCAGGGGAGAACATGTTACAATAGGACATCAGTGCTGCTGTTGAAACGTTACACAAAGAAGATAAAACATACAAATGCAGCAGCAAAAACTCTGAAAAAATATTGCACATAATTACAGATAACACCTCCACTGGAGTGGCGATGCCAGGTGACAAACACATGAGATTTGCTAGAGGAGTAGGACATCCATGACTGAAATGCTGGCACTCATAATGCTGAATGCTGACATGCTAAATAAAAATAAAATCAGAAAATGCAAGAGAAGAGTGAATATCGACCATTGCTCTTCTGCCTTAAGTGCTTAGAGGATGTGGTCTGCAGTAAAGCAAGGACAGTAAAATTAGTTGTAGAGAATTTGCTTTGAGTTTTTCTCTGGTTATGTAGAAGGAGGATTGAGTTTCTTTTAGGTAGGAGGGTAGGGAGTCCCATAGTTTTGGTACAGGGGTGGAAGATGAATGCTCACTGCAATGAAGTTTGGGTTCAGAGTTTTGGAGAGGTAGCAGAGGTAGATTGGGAGGTGTGTCCAAGGTTTTGTTGAGTGTGTTTAAAATGCAGATGGGTGGCCAGGGACACGAAGGGTCCTGGCTGCGTGAATTTGAAAATTAAGGGGTCTAAGAGTGGGTGTACAGTATGCTCCACTAGGATCCATTCAGCTTTTTGAAGGTCAGGCTGCAGCACTCATGGCACTTAGAACTTCTAATGTTAGGTTTGGTCAAATATATTGGTGGGGAGTCATTAAACAAATTATTTTGTACCAGTGTGTAGTATAGTATATGCAAACTGGGGCTGCAGCTATTCATCTACATTGTCCAAATATTTACATAATGAATTTTCAGTGCAGACTGAGACAGCCAGTAATCAGAAAAATGAAAGTGTTTGTTATCAGCATTCCCAGTCCCTTCATTTAGTCCCAAATTACTATGTACTACCTTTTCATAGTAACTTATGTTGATCACAGATTTAACTTTAAAATGTTACCGATCAGATTAAAAAAGAAAGTATTATAAATGCCTTTTTGCTGTTTATCTTTCAGTGAGACTGGCTAAGATAAGGAAGTCCTGTGAGCATGGGTTTTCTTTCAATCTCTACCTTTCTCTGTCATTGTAGTTATAGCAGAAATCAATGACAGGGACATACATTTTCCTGGAACGTATCAATGGCTTTCATATGGACTATGCTCACTAGACAAACAGGGGTCTGTCTGTTTCTATTATTACTTTTTCGCTATTGCACAGTGTTTATTTTAGACTGACGTTTTGTGCAAGTAACACAAAGCTTTGCCTACCCGCATGTACTTGTGCATAGGTTGCACTTAGCAATAGGACTGTGCTATGCTTCTTCCTAAAAACTGCAGTTCTCAAGTAACAGGCTTATTACAGCTTTAGTATCTGCTCATTAACTAATTAAGCTTTAATATCTGCTCATTAACTAATTGTTAGTGATGATGAAATCCTGGATGCTGCAAATAATGAAATGTCTACATGATAAAATACCAGCAATGACTGTGAAGCACATCAGTTCTTTAGAAGTGAAACAGAGTACACATTGGTAAACAAGACAGTTTTATTGCCAAACATAATGATCAACAATAAATCTGCAAGTTATTCTAATTGTTAAAGTTATCATATTCCCCACCTTACCATACTCACATAGCTAAAATGGCATCTGTAAAAAGGAGATCAGATGTAATGCCACATGCTGGATGCCTGCTCTGCAGCATTTACCTCCTGTTCATGTTTCTGGAGCTCTGCTGAAATCCTTCTGAATGAGTAGTGCTACAAATATTATGCTCTTTGCATAATATTGCTCTGTTTGTCTTGTGACTCTTTCACTAGCCTTTTACATCTTTATTCTGTTAAACAGAGCAGTATAGAACTGACAGATACATCTCTTCCTACTTGTTATGTGATTAATTTACCTACCCTGTATCCCTGCTCATAATAGATCCATTCAAGAAGCCACCATCCCTGACATTTGGAAAGCCTTTACACCATCCCACTACATAAAGGCAGTAATTCTAGTGACTCATCAAACTACAGACCCATAGCCGTACTTTCCCCTCTATCAAAAATATTTGAAAAGTGCATCCATACTCAACTACTTAATTTTCTCCTTCAGGAAAACCTACTGACTCATACCCAGCATGGTTTCAGACCAAACCACAGTACTTCTACTGCACTGTTGGCTTTTACACACACCGTGGCTGAGGCCAGAGACAACAACAAACCTGTATCCTCTCTTTTCCTCGACCTCTCCAAAGCTTTCAGCACTGTTTCACACCCCTTAAACCTCTCTAAACGTAATGATCTTAATCTCTCCTCTACGTCTCTTACCTGGTTTACCAGCTATCTTTCCAACAGGCAGCGGTCTGTCAGATGGCTCACTTCCTGCTCCTCTTTTCTACCCATAAAATGTGGTGTCACACAAGGATCCATCCTAGGCCCCCTTCTGTTTAATATATTCATAAACAACCTCCATACTTCCTGTAAACAGTCCACCCTATTTCAGTGCGCCGACAATTCTACACATTTCCATCTCTGACAACTTATCTGACCTCCACACACACACACAAAACTCCTTCCTACCCATTGAAACATGGTTCACCATAATTCAGCTCTTCTTAAATTCAAAAAAAACCTAAACTCTTACTATTCTTTCCTTGACCTCACCACAAATCGTCCTTTGTCATCACGTCCCTGGACAAGACCACCATCTTAGCTTGAACCCCACACAAAACTCCTAGGCACAATTATTGATGATTAACTTAAATTTAATTTCCACATTCAACAAAATATAAAAAAAAAATCACCAAAAACTAGGTCTACTTTACCGAAATAAGACATTTCTTAACTCAGAAGCTAGACTCTCCATAGCTCAATCTCTCCTCCTTCCCTCCCTTCTTTATGCAGCCCCTATTCTCACTTCCATTCACTCCGCAGATCTTGCCAAACTCCAACAAGCTTACCATAAAGTAGCTAGATTTGCCACTAACTCGCCACACAACTCACACCACTAACTAGCACTCAACTCTCTTAAATGGCTAGAATTCCCCCAACTACTCCAAATGTCTAAATTTCAAATCATACACTCTGTACTTACAAACCTACTTCCTGCCTCTCTCCCTCCTCCCTGGTATTCTATTATACCCCAAACCGTACTCTCCGTACATCAAATCAGCAACTCCTTGACATTTATAAATCCAACAAATATTTTGGAAAACTACTTTACAAATGCAGCGTAGCCCTAGCATGGAACAAACTCCCCTCCCATATAAGAACCATCTCCCACCCTAAACACTTCAAAAAAGAGCTTAGACTACATTTACTTAGCATAAAGGCTTGCTCCTGTTATAACCCTACCTAACCCATTACTCCTCCTCACCCCCCCCAAGTCAGGAATAAACTCCACAAAAAATGGGCCTTTGGCTCAGTTGGACCAACCCAGTTAGCAAATATCAAACGAATGTCAAATAAATGAATAAATAAATCATTTCCAGCAACCAAAGCCTCACAATACCAAACCTGTCTGTTTTAATAGTATCTGCTGCTTTGCATGCACAAGACTGAGTTTTTATATACTTATTTTAAGCTCAGTATAAGCCCTTTGAAGTGTTTTACAGTTGGTTGCCTGTAAATATTAGGTATCTATGAAATGGCAAATTATATTACAGGTAGACTGATCATCTCCTGCCTTTTCCTTTTCTTACAAATACTGCAGTACCTTATTTCATAAACATACTGTACAGTCGAGTTAATTTTACTGTTTGAAATGCTATGAGGTACTTCCTATAAATATCACACGGTCTGCAGCAGGTATACCAAATCCTCTCTTTAGTCATCTTTTCCTGACCATGTTGATGTTGCAATGGTGAAGATCATGGTTTCCAAAGACTGAAGCTAGACTTTTGTGACCCATTTATCAATCTGACTACACAAGTAATACAGAGAAGTAAAATACAGTGCCCCACCAAAAAAGTTGCTCACTCTTTGGACTTAAAGGCAGAACCTTCCCCTTATTTTCCTCCTGAATTTATTTAGAGTCATCCTTGGATTCCATGCACATTCTGATCACATCAACTAATCTGTGCCAATCTCCTTCTGATACCTTACTGGGTCTCTAGTTCAGTATCTTATATATTTGGTTTTGTGTTACATTATTTTTCTTGCAGCATAAAAAGAGGTCATTTGGTAGTCCATATATTTTCATATGAACATTTTGTGTAGAAGGCTGAATTTTGCATCCTGTTCAAGCTGGATGTATCCTCTTAGTGTTTCTGAAATTTTTCATGCAGCCATTCTCATGGAATCTGGGGTTGGTATTATAATTTTTGCACCATTAAAAGTATATACATTTCTGTAAAAGATATGACACTTGGACTTTGTCAACAAGATTTGCAAAGATTTTGTTGAATAAGATGGAAAAGTCATGGGAACTAACAGAATTTTGACTGTGTCTGATTTAAAAATCCAGTTGCAGGAAGAATACTGTGAAATACTGGAATATATTTTGTAGCCAATAAGACTGAGGATAGAGGAAGAGCTGATGTCCTTCAAGGATGCATCTGCAGTCCTTACAAATGGGTTGTCCTGTCGTCAGGCAGCCCTTCGGTCGGCCGGATTCCAAAGTCTGGGTCTGGCCTCGGCTGATGTCACACTTCACCCGACGTCATAGCTGCAGTTCTTCGGGTATAAAGGTATCAGCCGACGCCATTTTCCTCAGTCTTTCTTGCCGCGTGCTCAAGCAGAAGCTGTTCGCAAGTGCCGGTCGGTCAGAACCAGAGATTACTACTACCAAGACTTCTAAAAGCTAAGTACCCGTTGGGGACTCTTTCTTGCCTCAGCCGATGTCAGAAAAAGTGAATAACTGTTTAACTTGTGGGAAACAAATACCTCATAAAGATTTCCACTCTTACTGCCTACCTTGTTTAGGCCCAGACCACGACGTAGCAGCTTGTCTAGCCTGTGCTTCTTTCAACCGACGGACGCTTAGACGTTGGTCGGAATTTGCTGAGGATTTTTTCGGCTCCGCTTTTGCTTACAATATGCCGTCGGAAACTCCGACTTCGCAAATAACTAAAAAGCGCAAGGAAAAGGACCGACACTCGCGGTCCGCGGTTTTGGCCGAAACCACGGTTAAGTCAACTGCGAGTATCTCGGTTTCGGCTGAAACCGAGTCTACGGTTCTTCCTTCGGCCGAAAGCTTGCCTCCTACCGAGGCCTCATCCAGCATGGCTGAATCTGCTACTGAAATCCCACCTGCTCTTGCAGGTTCACAGGACTTATCTGATACTATACCTTTAGATATATCTACTCCTGCACGTGGTGCTGCTAGGCCCCCTGCATCCATGTCGATTAAGGCTTTCGCCAGGGCTAAAGCAGCAAAATCTACCAAAACTGTGCCTGCTAAGACCCCCTCTCACAGGCCTAGCTCTAGTTCTCAAATGCTTAGTCTAGCAGAGGATCTCATTTCTTTGATCCGGGGATCCCAACCTCACCCAGACAGGGCCTCTCACCCACCTCCAGAGAAGAGGCCTAGAGCAGAGCCCCCTGAGCCAGTTTCTTCAGATGACTCCTCTGATGATTCAGATAATACAAACCCTCCAGAGGGCCCTTATTCTCCTTATGAGGACTCTGATGCAGAAGACTCCATTCCTTCTGCTTCTCCGCCTGAGGAATTTTCTTTTGGGGAAACCTTGCATGCTATGAGGGAACAATTTCAATGGCAGGGCCAGGATTTTTCAGACTCTAGGAAAAGGCTTAGGACCTTTTTGCATTTGCCACAGCATAGGCCTTTAGCCATTCCTCCAGTACTTACTGTTGTGGATGATGCATTTAATGATGCTTGTACTGTTCCTGATTCTCTTCCTCCGGCCCCTGCTAAGCCCGACAGGTACTACAGGGTTCCGGACACACATTATCATTTGTATAAGGCTCCTTTTGCAGATCCTGAAACTATCTCCCAGGGACCCAAGGCTGTAGCAGCTACCTCTGCCAAAACCCCCCCTCTGAAAGGGAATCTAGGGCCTTAGAGAGATGGGGTAAAAAAGTTTACACTTCTGCTACTCTTTCGGTTAGGGCCTTAAACTGTCAATTCCACATGATTCAGTATCAGGAATTTATGTTAGATCAGTTAACTAAAAAACTGTCCTCGGATGAACCATTAGACAAAAAATCTGTTCAGGAAATGGTACATAACATTCAGCAGGTCAGTAATCATTCCTTAAAATGCGGCTATGATGCACTGGAGGCTTCCTTTAGATCAGCTATGACTGGTACAGTGATCAGAAGACATGCATGGTTAAAAGAGCAATCCTTACCAGACCATGTTAAATCAAAGCTCCTAGATGCTCCCATGGATAAGCTCAATTTGTTTGGCTCCCCTGCACAGCAGGTGCTGAAGAAGGTGGAAGAGAAAGCAAAATCTGTCCAGACAGTCAAGGATTTCTTGCAGGTCCAGCCTCCAAGGTTTAGTAGGAACTGGCCTTCCAAGAATTGGTCCTTTCCAGACTCCTCCAGAGCTCAGAGAGGCAGGAATAGGCGCCCAAGAGGCAGGGGTCAATCCAGAGGTGCCTACAGGGGACGTCAATGGCAGGCTAACAACCAGCGAAATACTGCCACAGATCCAGCCACCACCACTTCCACAGGACAATCACAGTGACTTGGCTCTGACACCGCCTACCAGGGAACAACTAGAAGCACCCTTAGGCGGAAAGCTAGCCTTATTTTCAGTAAACTGGCATCGCATCACAGGAGACAAATGGATTTTACAGACAATAGACCAAGGTTACAGGTTTCACTTCCATACTCTACCAAGGAAGAGAGGAATGCCAAACCTACCTCCAAATCAGAAGACAAAAGCTCTAGAACAAATACACCACTTACTAAGGATGAGAGCTATAGAAAGGGTACCGTCTATGGAGCAAGGGCAAGGATTTTACTCCAGACTTTTCCTGGTGCCAAGAAAAGAAAACCAATGGAGACCTATTCTCGACCTGTCTGCTCTAAACACATACCTCATTGTTCCAAAATTCAAAATGCTGACCCTACAGCAGCTTCTTCCCATGCTGGGCAAGGAGTCTTGGCTGGTAACTCTAGATCTCAAGGAGGCATACCTGCACGTCCCCATACGACCAAATTGCAGAAGATACCTCAGATTTCTTGCAGGATCAGAGCATTATCAATTCTCAGCATTGCCCTTTGGCTTATCTACTGCGCCCAGAGTATTCACAAAATGCCTGGCATCAGTAATTGCTTATTGCAGGCTTCAGGGAATTCAAATTTACCCTTACCTGGACGACTGCCTAATACAAGCGGACAACAAAAACAAATTAGCAAAAGATTTGAAAAAGGTCATTCATCTACTGCAAGCCCTGGGATACACAGTCAATATCAAAAAGTCAAGGCTGATACCATCCCAAAGGATAACTTTCTTGGGTGCAGAGCTGGACACATCAAATCAAATGGCATCCCTCACAGTAGAAAAACAGAAGCACCTTCCTCTCTATTTCATGGCATTAACAAAGCAGAACCAGCTAACAGCAAGGAAAGTCCTGCAAGCCCTGGGTTACATGGCATCCTGCATAATATTGATTCCACATGCCAGACTACATATGAGAAAGTTACAATGGTACCTAAGGAATTTATGGTCTCAGCACAAGCACAGCCTAGAAACCCAAATTCCAATAATTCCATGCCTGAAGCAAGAATTCCAATGGTGGGCTCAGGCCTGTCAATCAAACAAAGGACTGCCCTTCCACAGCACTCAACCAAGCCAGATTATCACAACGGACGCCTCAGACCTCGGTTGGGGGGCACACATGCTGGACAAGTGCATACAAGGCTTATGGACTCAAGACCAGCTGAACCTACACATAAATCAAAAGGAGATGCTGGCAGTAAAACTGGCAATTCAGACATTCAGACCATTTCTTCGACAGGGTCAATTGCTGATAAGGACGGACAACACCACAGTTATGTGGTACATCAACAAACAGGGAGGCACACATTCATACCCTCTATGCCGGATGGCAATGGACCTCTGGAATGTGGCCCTGAGCTTCAATATTCAGTTACAAGCAATATTTGTACCAGGAAAAGAAAATATACTAGCAGACATCCTAAGCAGAACTACCACGGATGCCCACGAATGGATGCTGCATCCAGACATCTTCGAAACCATTACAGGAAAATGGGGACTACCAGAAATAGACTTATTCGCATCCCCACACAACTACCAATTGAAAAAATTCTGCACGAGGGCATACCACCCACTTGCTTGGAAGGTGGACTCCCTATCTTTCAGTTGGAAAAACCTGACAGCATATGCATTCCCACCTCTTCCTTTGATGCACAAGGTGCTATTGAAGATCAAAGAGGACCGTCCAAGGATCATCCTGTTAGCTCCAGACTGGCCGAGGCAGCATTGGTACCCATTACTGAGGAGCATGTCTCGGGAACAAATATGGCCTCTGCCCCTAGTTCCCTTACTGTTAACACAGAACAACTTCAAAACCCTGCATCCCAACCTAAAAACACTGCAGCTGGCTGCCTGGAACATTGCATAAGACAAAATAACCCAGATTTATCTCAAAGGGTTAAAGACATTATCTTGGAGGCTCGCAGACCCTCAACAAGGAAAACTTATTCAGCAAAATGGAAAAGATATCTCATTTGGAGTGCAGCAAAAGGAGAAAATGTGTCACTGGTAAACATAGCTAACATCCTGGAATACTTGGCAGAGCTTTTCCACAATGGCCTGTCCTATTCTTCCATTAAGATTCATGCATCAGCTATTTCAGCAGAATACAACATGGACCCTCCAGTCTTCTCACATCCTCTACTCAGGCAGTTTCTGAGAGGAATTAAAAATGTAAAACCACCTAGGAAGCCACCATTACCCACATGGGACTTGAACTTTGTGCTAGAAAAGTTGACACTCCCTCCTTTCGAGCCAGCAGCAACAGCAGAAATACAGTACTTATCATGGAAAACTGCTTTCCTGCTTGCAATCACTTCAGCAAGAAGGGTTTCAGAACTACAGGCATTAATGGCAGTACAGCTCTTCCTTATCTTCCATCAAGATAGAGTGTCCATGAGAACTAATCCTACTTTTATGCCAAAGGTGGTCTCCAGGGTATCTTTAAACCAAGCTATCCACCTGCCTACATTCTTCCCCAACCCACAGAACAGGGGAGAAAGACTACTACATACCTTGGATGTACATAGACAATTGCGCTACTACCTGGACAGGACCAAGAACAATAGAAAAACTGACCAGCTATTGGTAGCATATGCAACAGGAATGGAAGGAAAAGCAATTTCAAAACAGACAATCTCTAAGTGGATAGGAAATTGCATTAGATTTTGTTACTCTTACCATGGGAAGAGAACTCCAGAAAACATCAGACCTCACTCCACAAGGGCTACAGCCACTACTACAGCTTTTTTACGAGGAGTGGCTACCAAAGACATTTTAGAGGCTGCTACTTGGAGCTCCGTGCATACATTTGCCAAGCATTATAATCTACCCTTATACTCCAGATCCCGAGCAGGTTTTGCCACTGCTGTTTTGCAAGGGATCTTAACTACACCATAATCTTATTATTCCTCCTCCCGCAGTTTGGCTATGGTATTCTACCCATTTGTAAGGACTGCAGATGCATCCTTGAAGGACATAGTACAGTTTTGTACCTACCATAAATGTAGATGTCCGAGAGGTATGCATCTGCAGTCAGGATTACCCTCCCTCCTTCCCCTCTGTGGTACTCCTAGGGTATTTGCCCATCTTCTAGCTAGCTGGGGGAATCTATTATGGTGTATTTGTTTGTATATATGTATATACATGTTTATTTTTATTTGCTCTCTCTTATTTGGAAACCTTTGCAATTATCCAAATTTAGCCTTCCTAGAGGGCACCTGGCATCTGGGGCAAGAAACACTGAGGAAAATGGTGTCGGCTGATACCTTTATACCCAAAGAACTGCAGCTATGACGTCGGGTGAAGTGCGACATCAGCCGAGGCCAGACCCAGACTTTGGAATCCGGCCGACCGAAGGGCTGCCTGACGACAGGACAACCCATTTGTAAGGACTGCAGATGCATACCTCTTGGACATCTACATTTATGGTAGGTACAAAACTGTACTTTTTAATCAGTGTAGCTGTAGCAACAATGTACAGTCTAATTATACATTTTCTGAGTCCTGAGAAAGTAAATAGAGAAAGCTTGGATACAAATGGTAGGCATATTGAAAAATATTTTAACCTTAAACCTAGTTTGAAAGTACAAAGCTTTAAATTTGCCAGCCATGCAAGAAATGTTGCATAATCTGAATATGTAGCCCAGGACTGTAATCAAGGGAAGACATTACAATATATATAAGGAACTGAGTGGGTCAGTAATCATGTCTGCTGCCTCACAGCACTTGGTTCTCTAGTTTGGGTTTCATCTCCAGTTTCGCTCACATCCCAAAGATATTCCTTATGTGAACTGTTAGAGTCTCTAATTTGCCCACTGCGTGCATGCCATTTGCAATTCTGTGTTTGAAAGAGTGTGTGTGTGTGTGTGTGTGTGTGTGTGTGTGTGTGTGTGTGTGTGTGTGTGTGTGTGTGTGTGTGTGTGTGCGTGTGTGTGTGTGTGTGTGTGTGTGTGTGTGTGTGTGTGTGTGTGTGTGTGTGTGTGTGTGCGTGTGTGTGTGTGTGTGTGTGTGTGTGTGTGTGTGTGTGTGTGTGTGTGTGTGTGTGTGTGTGTGTGTGTGTGTGTCTGTGCTTGTGTGTTTGCAGGCACGCATCTAACAGGGCAGCACCTTGGCCAGGAGTAGTTTCATTACCTTAAGCCCACTGAGTACCAGGATGAGCTTCACCTCTTGAGTGATCCTGAACTAGACTACGAAAGCAATCAGATAAGAATCAATCAATCAATCACTCAGAGCAAATGGGATAACCAGACCAAAATATGGAATAATGACAATACTGAAGAGGATACTTATAACACTTCTTCAGCCCTCATATTGCAGTTATTTAATTTGTGTGCTCTGCTGAAACTCAGCTGTGTATTATTGTCAGATTACACTGTTTTACACAATTCTACCCTGTAGGGTCAGGTAGTGTTTGCACCAATGTTAAGTCATCTTCACCTCACCTAGTATATCTCCTCCACAACACAGTTTATTTGCCTAATGTAGCTTCTGATATACTGGCTAAATTGGTTTAATGCTTCATTCCTGTCCTTTGTAATTTGACCTACCTGGCAAACATGGATGCACGGTCAGTCTCAAACCTTTCCATTGTCAGCCTCATTATACTTTGCATTCTGAAACAGTGTAGGAACTGCCTAATGATCAGCAACAACCAACTACTAATAGACCAACATAACATGGTTTGCTAAAGGTGACCTTATCTATATGATCAGAATGTGAACTTCTCACACAGGTGGTTCACAGTAAACCAGCATAAGCTGAGGTTATAAAAAATCACTTCCCAAGCCTCCAATATCAGGGCTAAAAAGGCTTATCCACTGGCACAACTCCACCACACTTGGATAACTCAGCTAGGCTCTAAGCTGCCAACTGGAAACCTTACAACACTGCTTAGTGTGCCCATCCATGTAGAAATGTCCTATTACTTGAAGACTCCATCAGCGGATATACTAATTTGTGCTGACTATGTCTGACAAAGTTTGGGTGACAGCTGCTTTTCTGGTGTCAGGGTCTATGGTATTGTAAGGGTCCTACAGTCCCTCAAGCAAGATTTATATGACAACAAGCTGGAGGTGGATAATACAGGTGTCAATGACCTGACACATTCAACCCATAAAAACTCGCAGAGAGACAAACTGGATCTCACTATGCATGTGCTAAATGTAGTTAAAACTCTGGCCCTGAATGGAATCTTACTCCCACACAGAATGATGCCCAGATACAAAGAGATGATAATTAGCTGTAACATTTAGCTAAATAGCCAGTGTCATGGGGGGGTCCAATATTTGTTAGCTTGGGGCAAGATGATCAACTACCTAATTTACTTCATCAAAGATAGCCTGCATCTTTCAGTCCATGGATTCTGCATATTGCCCTATATAGTGCCTTTTTAAGAAAAGTTTACATACTGAACATTCCAGTGAAACAAAAAGTTTGCAGCAAATTCCAGTGTGGACCACATCATGGTTGCCCTGCTTAAAGGCAGAAGTGTTAACAACAAGTTTCTGTATGTCAATTTTCTCCTGCAGCTTGAACACATCCAAGTTTATGCTGTCACAGAGAGTTTGTTCCATTGTAAAGACAGCACTCTTTCTATACTGTGCTTCAGTGCCTATCACAAATTCAGACCTGTTTGTGCTTCAGTGCCTATCACACATTCAGATCTGTTTGTGCTTCAGTGCCTATCACACATTCAGATCTGTTTGTGCTTCAGTGCCTATCACACATTCAGATCTGTTGGAAACTGTGACAGAGCATCAGTATGTGTCAAGGACCCAATTATCTCTAGACAGATTCCTCACATCCCACAAACAGAATTATAAAAGTTCAAATTACCTTAAATAAGATATAATAATTCATAATCTACTACGGGTCCCCTTCTGTGTTTCCAGAGAATAATGGAAGATGTCTAAATGTGCTCTTTGAACCTGGCATAAATAAACAATTATTTTTGATTGGTGCTTTTAACTATCCACTGATTAACCAAAACACCTATGCAGATGTTCTAGACTTGGGAAATGCTAACACTTTTGTGCATCTAGTTAATCAGCCCTTTTGGGGTCAATATCTTTGTAACTTCATCTTGACTAGCATCAAACCTACTTGCACTACTCCTAGAGTATTCTCATCTCTGGTCATATCTGATCAGAAATCTGCAATCTTTTCCTTCAGGGCAACTAAATCCACTAGAATGAATAACTCTAAATTCAAGGACTTAAAAAAAACAAACCTATGAAAACTATATTATGATCTCTTAAAATTCAACTGCAAGATTTCCAGTCCCCATGTAGCCTCAGCTGTTACTTATGGCAACTAATTAGCATGAATTTTACATACAAAATAGTGTAACTTTCCCACTTTCAGTAAGTCTGTGGGATGCCACACAACAACAAAAGTTTAAAAACTAGTATGACAAAATTATGTAAATATCAGCAAAATAACAATGCTTTATTCAGATTAATTTCTAACATTTTCTGGTAGAAGAAACCATAACTGTTTGATGCAGAAGTATAATGCTTAAAGGGACAGTCCCAGGGATTTTTTGTTTTTATTCAGCCTTTGTTAACATTTCAGGTTTGCCTTTCTGAGCATGCTCACCTTTGGCTGAGGGGGGTGGGGGAAGAGTGCCTGAAGGATGTTTCAAAGGTGTTAGCCAAATTCCATCTCAAATTGCAGTTGTATGACAACAGCTCTCCCTGTGAGCCATTCATTAGCTTAATCTGTGCATTTTACCCATTGAGAAAAGTTTTCAGGCATTTTATGACCTGACTGCTGCTACTACTCTAGAAAGCACATCAGTAATGGAAGGCTTTTAAAACATTAGTAAACAGAGTTTGTTTCTTTCATTTCATATTTTATTCTGTGCTGATTGTGAATCCTGGCCATCTACAACAATTTTATGACATGGCTTCTACCTATAGAAATCATCTGAACCAGGCAAACAGTAGTGGAAACCATATTTCTCTTTCTTTCATGCTTTACTGTATTCTGATTTTTGAATACTAGCCTGATGTAGTGACTTTCCGACTTGCTAGTAATTCCACAGACAGCAAGTATGTAACAGAAGGTTGGAGCGTTAGTACATACACTCTTCTGTTCCTTTTTCAGCTTCCAGTTTGATATGTCCTGATTTCTGAGTACTCCTAGACAAGTAGTTTTATTTTGATATGGTCTGATGAAGCAGATGTGAAAGTGCTTACCAAATAAATGTTTTATGCACCTCTGGGCTTTGTTTTACTTCATTGGCTTCTACATTCTATTTAATGTTTGTTTTGAACCAGTACAAAGATTTAATTGTTATACTCAGGTTTTAATTTATGTTTTACAATGTCCTTGCAAGTTATTTTATATTGGTGAAAGCCAGAGAGCTTTCAAAGTTAGACTACAGGAACAAGTTACAGATATTAGAAATGTATACTTGGAAAGCCCTCTGGCAACTCATTTTAGGGATTTTCATAATAGTGATGCTTCTCTGTTTAGAACAAGTTAAACTATTTATGGGAGAGGGTAGAAGTTTTAAAGAAAAACTGTTATATAAGGAAACTATTTATATTTTAAAATATAATATTTTGAGCCCTAAGGGGTTAAACAAAGATTGCAATTGGAAGAATACTGTTTAATTGATGTATTAATGTGCTAATTGTTTAGTGGATGTGATTATTTAAATGTTTCTTTATGGACTGATTTTTTGTACTCCAGTGAAAGCATTTTGCTAAGGTGCTAGAGAGAGTGAAATAAATTTGTACTTTTGGTCTGCAGCTGTTTTTTTTTTGTTTGTTTGTTTTGGTGGTAACTGATGTCCCTTTTCCCTGGCACAGCTTTCTTTATTTTATGTATAAGCCAGGAGCTAGGAGTATAGTTCCCCAATCCAATGTAAGTCGGAGAGGAACACAAATCCAAAGATTAGTTTATCCTGGGAGCTAAAACAAGACTGGAACTGTGGATTTACAGGATATTTAAACGTAAAAGGACACTGTGGGTGGGAATGAAAGTGATGTGTTGAAGTGGGCATGGCTTCTGTCAGCTTGACTCAGACCCTAATTTTAAACACCGGGATTGTCCCTTTAAGCCTTTTTGGAATTGGTGTAGTTCTCTCATAAGCTCCTCCATTCCCTTTACCTTCTCTTTTGGCTAGCTTTTTAAATTTAAAAACTTTTTTAATAATTTAAACAAATAGGTAATTAACCAATGTTAAAGGAATAATAAATGTGTGGATGGGGGTCCTAATTAAATGGCTGAGGTCATGGGTTGTAACTGGAGTTCCTGATCTGAGAAATATCTTGTTTAAACAGTCCCAAACCTCATCTATTGAAAGTGTGTGCAATGCATTTAAAATTGTAACAAGCGCCATAAATTTGTAAATGTGGGAAAAAAAATCAGAAGTGTGCAAAACATGTAGAACGCTAGCATCTTCATCTTTCAAAAAATGATTCTTTCAACATGGAAGTCACTTGTAAACTGACTATAAGTAATATATGATGTTAAATCCATCTAAGTGTAACAGAGTAGATATTTTATTTCCATGACATCAAAAATTTCACACACACACACAAACACACACAAACACAAACCATGCAGCAATAAATCATTCAAGTAGTCACTACCTCAGTGCTTTTAACAACTAGTCCACATTTTGTTTAAAATGACAGCCTCGATAAACCCTGTTATCAAAGCACACCACAATAGAAATCTAACACACACAGCCACACACACACATACATACATTTTTTCACACATGTTGGAAATGAAAGGCCATGTAAGAAAATACAATAAATGTATTCACAAACTGCTGCCAGGCTAGTCAACAGTAGATAAGCTAGTAAGATGTGAATCAACCTGTAATCTCAGTAGCTCCCAGATCAGAGAAAATATCCCCAAACACATGAATATAGGACCCAGCCAAGACAAGCCTGGCAAAAGACATCTCTGAACTTCACCATATGAAGGCATAATGGAAAATATGTAAGTTTCCTATAGAAAAGTATTGCTACACAGTGGTTCATGAATGCTCAATAACACATCTTTAATAATGTATTCAAGGTCAACAAACCAGACCCTGTTAGGTACAAATATATTTTGTTGTTTTGGGGTTCATCAGTATACTATAAACATAAAGCCAACCTAGCTATGATCTCATCTTAAAGTGACTGTTTTCTACTTTTAAACTTAGGTAAATTTACTGGAAAGATGGGAAGGTGGTTGTTGTTTTGGACCGGATATCACCAAGTAGCATAGATACAGTTATTTATTTTCTTATTGACATTTGTTTACTGGGAAAGTTCACTGGGCTGAACAGAGCCCATTTTTTGTGGGTTTTTGAGATATTAGATTGGATATGTAAACCAAATTTGAGACTGTCATTAATTATGACTCCTAAGAGTTTGGTGCTAACTACAATTTCTATTTGTACTGAATTGAGTGATAGAATGTTAAAGTCTTGTAATTTGATAGAGGTAGTTTTTTGGGGGTGAACAGCATAAGTTTGTTTTTTTTGGCATTTAAGGAAAGATGATTTTTGTGGAGCCACGATTTAACAGTGGAGAAAGCTATTTGGGTCTTTTGTTGAAGGATGCTAGTGTTGGGTGCATAGCATACTATAGTTGAGTCGTCTGCATATTGGACTAGGGAGGAGTGTGGTAAGGATTGGTGAAGGTTGTTTATGAATATGTTAAATAAAAGGGGTCCAAGGATTGAACCTTGTGGGACGCCAGTAGGGTTGTGGAGGAAAGGAGAGGTGGAGTGTTGCCATTTGACAGCATGTTGCCTATTACAGAGACAGCTTTTGAACCGGGTCTATATTAGATGATCGAACGTCCACAACCGTGAACACCTAATGAGCGACACATAAACGCCGATGTACGAAAAGCGCGAAGGCCATAAATATCAAAAACCGGAATGCTGAATGTATTCCTGTGGCCAGCAGGGTGATTGTGGGGAAGAGGAACTGTATCCTTTTCCCCACTGTAGTGCAATCTCAGAGTTGGTATATATAAATAGGGGGGTGTGGAGGGCACAGTCCCCCACATGGGGTGTGCAGGGGGGCTTGCCCCCCTGCAAAAGTGTGATTAATGAAGTTTGTTTGTGTATGTTTTACTTACCTGTGTGGTGCTGTTGTTGTTTAAACTGCGTTCAGCATTCCGGTTTTTGATATTTAGGTCCTTCACTTTTTTCTTAGGTCGGTGTTTATGTGTCGCTCATTAGGTGTTCGCGGTTGTTGACGCTCAGTTTTATGATATAGACCCTTTGAACCAGTTGAGAGACTGAGAGGACAGGCCTATGGATGAAAGCTGAGAGACAAGGATAGAATGAGTTATTGTATCAAATGCTTGTATACAGTTTTAAGTGATGTGCTGCAAGTTAATGAACTTAGGTGGCAGATTTTTATTAACGCCTATAATTTTCCTGGTTTGAATGATCATGTCAACATTAAATGCTTTTTGCAATATCTACCTGCAAGAAAATGATTATTATTTTTAAGGGTTTCAGTTTTAAGGGAATTGATTCTTAAGAACTGTGAATTTTTTTGAAGGTATTTATTTTTAAGAACTGTGAATTCCATAAAGCAGTGGCATATTTTATTTACTGTTCAACATTATTTAGTGAACAGTGATCAGTTGTTTAAGGTGTGTTTTAGTGTGGTTGGCATTTAAAATATTTTTCGTTAAATTAGACTTGTTCTGATGAAGTTCACATTTTTTTATGAATGAAAGTACTTAACCTCCATTAAACAGATTGTTTTCCATTATTACAAGTGCTTTATTTTTACTGTTTGGTTTATTATATAA
Source organism: Protopterus annectens (assembly GCF_019279795.1). NCBI lineage: Eukaryota > Metazoa > Chordata > Ceratodontiformes > Protopteridae > Protopterus > Protopterus annectens. The sequence goes on from NC_056737.1 coordinate 146,560,991, forward strand.
TTCCTAATGTAGGAGGGTGCTTTTTTATTTGATTTATCCTTTGCTGAGTGGGTTAGTCCCAGTAGGCTAGCAGCCTCTTTTCAGGGGAGACCCAAGATGGTATTTATACTAGTAGGGGAAATTTGCCCCAGGTATTGAGGAAATACTCCTACTCTTTTTGATAGGTGCCATGGGATTTTTTACATCCACCTGAGCAACCACCAACTCGGGCAGATGGGACCTCAGTCTAATTTCTCATCCAAAGGATGATACACTAAGGAGTGCCCCCTGCAGTGTCAGCAATCCATTTACATGGTGTGGGAATGGAACCCACAGCCTTCTGCACCAAAAGCAAGTATTTTTTGTTTCAAGTATATACTATAATGCCCCCATAGTATTTATCTATTTAAGCACATCATTCAGCTAAAGATCCCAGAGCTTCATACTTAAAAAAAGATAAAAAAAAGAATAAAGACCCTCAGCTTTTCTTATGTTCTGTCTCATAGATTCCTGAACAATTATTCATGTCTAGCATTCCAGGGTGTTAAAAACCCAACCCTCTACACCCCTATGATTTTGCAAAACAAATGCAGTGGTGAATTCAGGAATTTGCAAGGGTGGTGCAGTCTGAAAAGTTGACAAGTGAAGTGGGAAAGTAGAACACTAGGAAAGGGGGATGTGAAAGGATCACCTTAAGATATTGTATCAGTATATGTCAAAACACAGCAGCATACATTCAGTTGCAAACCACTGGGGGTGGATTTAGCATAATGGTTAAGATATTCACCTCATAGACACAAAGTACAAGGTTTGACTCAGACCTCAGGTTATTGACTAGACGTAAAATTATCCTTCAGGGCAGTTAGCCTGGTATTCTACTATGATCTGAGGAACCTAGGGCGGCTATGTTTGTGGAGGTAAGTAACTCCTATCCAGTACACAGCACCATAACTCTCAAATGTCCAGATTTTCACAGAATCTCCAGATTTTTGCCACATATTTTTGGTCTGCTCCACCAAAAATGTGTGGGTTCTTGCAAATCACTGGGATGATATGAAAATTGAAGTTACTAAATAATGATATGCATTTGGCTTTCAGATTTCATATCCTTCAGAATGTGCAAGTTAAAACAAACTCTGTTACTCTAGCAACTTTCTAAGTTTATAAGAGCAATATTTAAAATATATCCCTGTTTTTGGGGCTTTGTCCCCTCATTTTGTCAGACTATGCCCAGATATGTTGCAGTAAGAGGTTGAGAAGTTTATATTTACAGATATAAACCAGTTGTTTCAAGGGATGCCTGGAACATATGTTTGGTTGCCCATGCCAAGTCACAGTTCTTTTCTATGGCATACCTGACATATGCATTATGATAACATAGCAAACAGTTCCAGTGTAGGTGACATCACCCCAACTATACCCATAGCAAATATAATTAATTTAAGAAAATAATGATTTATTTGAAACCAACAAAGTTAATTTAAGCAAATAATTTTATGTGCACAAGTGAAGTTCAGTTAATTAAAAGCAACATAGCAAATTAAGGAACTACATTTTATGAAAAAAAGTCCTAAAAAGCAGCTAGTCAGTTAAGTTATATGTATTGTATTAAAACAAATCTAACTTCTAAAGCATTTCACAAAGGACAGGAACACAAAATCTAGTTTAATGCCTGACCAGACTAATTTGCAAAGCCTTGGAAAGATTTATAAGGACACAAAAAAACCTCCAAACACTGATCCCATTTCAAGTTTGGATTTGTCAGGGGCAGGTCTCGTTTACTCAGTGTGGTGGACTTTTTTGAAAAGGTCACCAATGCAATGGAGGAAGGTAAAATAGTACACACTACATATCTCGACCTGGCTGAAGCTTTTGACACAATCCCCCACTCCGGCATTGTAGAAAAGCTAAATAAATTGGGAATAAAATCCTGTGCATACCTCTCAAATGTACAGTTTTTTGTAAAATGTCCAGATTTTTGCCGCATGTTTTTGGTCTTTTCCTCATAAAAATTATGTTTTTTTTTTTCAAAAATCACTGATGATCTAAAGATTAAAGTCATTAAATACGGGCATGCATTTGAGTTTCAGACTTCATATCCTTCAGGTAATGCATGGTAATACAGATCCTGTTATTCTAGCAACTTTCTAAGTTTATAAGAGCAATATTTAAAATATGTCTCTATTTTTGGGGCCTTTGTCCCCCCCATTATGTCAGGCTTTGTCCAGATTTTGTGCGCTAAGAGTTTGAGAGGTATGCTCCTGTGTCGCCCAGTGGATTGCCACCAGGTCAGAGATAGGATGCAAGAAAACAAAATTGGGGAAGTTACCTCCACAAAGAGAAGAGTCACTGGTGGAGTCCCACAGGATTCTCTGCTGAGACCTTTCCTGTTTAGCATCTACTTCTCTGAAGTAAAAAACAATACCAAAAGGCTCTGACTGACTATGTTTGCAGACAACTGCAGGCTAAGAGCAGTCACTGAATTCTCAGATGATATAGCTATCCTGCAAGAAGATTTGTCCCAAAAATAAATAAGTGGTGCCAGAATCATGGACCAAAATGAAATGCCAGTAAATGCATTATTGTACCTTTTGGGAAGTCATTTACCCCAGGGAACAACCATAATGACAATAAGACCCTAAGAGAAAACTCGGTTGTTTGGGGTCTGGGAACTTATGCAGACAGTTACCTAACTTTTGACCAATGTGTCCACTGATGTAAGAAAGTCCTTCTGTATTGCACAACTTTCAAGAAAAGGGTTAATGTCTAGATCTAGAATGTCATTGTCCCCCTTTAGTCAGCCCTCATTAGGCCAATTATCAAGCATAATTTCCCCCTTTGGCCTGTATCTGTCCAGACACATACAACAACTGGAATGCCCTCAGAGATACCTTACTAAAAGGATACAAGGCCTAAACAATATGTCCTACATGGACTGACTTAAAGTTCTGCCATTAAACTTGGTATCCTACAGACTTACACTTAGCAAAGTGGTGAGCCGTGTCCGGCATACAAGGCATCCTCCAACCCAATACTGATGGATTTACTGCACATCAGCAAGTCAAATGGCATCCGAAATACTTGGTCAAGGTATCTAAACTTCTTCTGCAACGTCAACAAAATGATTTTAGAGGGACAGGTTAATCTCGGGAACAGACTCTGCATCCACATAAACCAAAGTTCATGCTTGTCCATATGGAAGTGCAACTTGGATCTATAGATCAGAAACAGAAAATTTACCCCAGGACAGCCCCCTGTACTACTAATTGACCTCTGTCCTTCATGGTTCCCCTCAACTTATCTATGCTATGATCCCAGTTATTTTTATTAGGGGTAGTATGTAATTATGGAATGGGTAAGGCCAGTTTAACACGAAATGGGATGGGTTAATTCAAGCACCAAAAGGGAAACTAACTAGGTTTAAAATAGCCTGCTAGGGCAGCTAGCCTAGTACTTACCTATGAACCTGTCTCATGCAACATCAAACATGCACCACAGGCACAGACTTTTGGATAAATCAACAATGATTTATTTTAAGTTTTGCAGCAAATAACAACACAAAAAGCATTCCTCGGCAGAGTATAAAAAAGTCTTTTTTACAGTTTGCTGTTCTCTCACTTGTTTTCAGCACAATTCACTTTCTCTTACAAGACTCTTAATGTTCCACTAATTTTATTTTTCTCCTTGTACTAAAAAGCTCTAAAAGGGTGAGTGATGGGAGGGAGACACTACTTGTCTCCAGGAGTTGTGAGATGTCAGTGCTGGGTGACTGTCTTCTTTCTAAATCAAAGTCCGTTGAGATCCAAAATAATTTTCTGCAACTTCAGTATTATGGCTACCATCACATATTTTAAGCTGTTGCTGTAATACAAACACACATCATGTCATCTCACTCCCTACCCTTAAAAAATATCCATCTTCCCTGTACCCGTCTCATATCAGATTGGGAAAAAGTGAACAAACAAAATGCGATATTTCAGCTTGAAGTTGTCAGACTTCCACCAGCTACTCCAGCAAAATAAACTAGGAAGTTTGGGGAATGTAAGAGACTATATAAATGTAGAGGGCTATTAACGCATCTCTGATGCCACTTCTGAACTGTACCTATTTAGAGTTGCAGTACATAAAGGGACTGGGTTAAGGGACTGCAAGATTCTCATTTGACAGATCTATACTGGCATTTGTAGCCGTCAAGAAACATATATGTCATTCTCATTGGGGTTCTGCTCTAATCCAGACTTATTTTATTTACTTACTTAGTGTTTGTTAATTTTATATGTTGGCCAGTCCAATAGTGTATACTCATCATACTTAAATAAGTTAGTACATCTGTTTGTTAAAAATATGAGTTCAGTATAAACTTATAATAACAGGAACCTCAAAAAAACAAAGCTACTAGTTTATAGGACTTCACAAAAATAATGCACTGCAGTTTTATCACCCACCTATTTTCAAATTAAAAATCATCATCATCATCATGGTGAACGACAGATCTAAGTAATAATACTTCTAAAGTGTCACCATGAGTAACTAAATCAATAGAGTATTCTTCTAAAGTTTTGTCATATGCAGAGTAGGATGGTTTAAATAACTGTAGCATTATACTTCTGAATAACCTATTAAATCTATAGTTTGGTTTACATTATTTGTATATGCCTTCCCATCCATACTTATTACCCCAAACAGTACAGTCAGCTAATATACAAAAGGAGAAAAAACAAGACTATATACCTTCTCCTTACAAAATTTGTATACGATGTTAGGGTTGCATCTGACGTTGGTTATCCAACTTATTCTTCTAGTATTAATTTATAATTGAAAATATTATACATAGTATTTAGTTATTTAAGTGATCGTAGTTAGGGGCAATGTCCTTAGTGTTAGTATTGTGTTTTTAAATTTCCATGGAGTGTGGTGATGTCATGCATTTTTGTTTTTAAATTAGCTATGGAAGTGGCGCGCTATTTGTAATTTTGACTTCTGAAGAAGTTGACGGGATACGCTGACGAAAAGCAAGATTGTTGTGTTGCTTAAATAAATTTTACAGTTGTTGAACGTATCGGGACTGGTCCAAGTGGATTTTATTTCCTTCTAGTATTCTGGCGTATCGTTCTTCAGGCTTTCAATTTTGCTGGTTTGTCATTGTTTCTTGAGTTGTGGAGAGGGTTGCATCTGAGTCTGGGTGACACTCAGGACTCAGGCTGAGTTCATATAGTACAGGGATAAACAGCTTGGGTGACAGATGTGACCACAATCCCCAAATCTGTGTAAAATCAAGAACTAAGTCCATCATATGACTTTCTCATGGGCTAATCACTCTAATTTCAGGATCAAGAATTACGCTCTCCTGTCACCAACCAATAAACAAAGTCTCACCTGAAAACAGTAAAGCCGTCTGTCTTCCCACTTCTGTCTGGAACTCTCTACTAAAATAAACACTTACCTTTAACCAAGTGAAATATTAATCAAAAAAAAAAAATTGGACGGGCTTTCCTTAATTCATTCAGGTCCTGACTTGCTTTGTCCTCCTGGAGGCAGAAGGTGCTCTATTTGGGTAAGTACTGGCAAGGTAATTTCAGTGTTCAACTTTGCCTTGTAAACTCTATGAATCAGTGAATCCTGTATTCTGATATCTGCTAAACATATTAACAGCTAGACAAGGAAGGCTTAACCATAACTTCTGGAATCCAAACATTTCATAAATCTCCTTCTATTTCTGTTTCACCATATACACAGATTAGAAGCTGCTGATTATTTTATTAAATGAAAGGAAACCTCTCCAGAAAGGGGTTTCTCTAAAAGTACTCCTCTAAACCGGTTATTATATGATCGAAGACACATTCTTTTGAATGCAGCTTGATCGAACTTGAAAGCATGAAACGGCAAAATACAGAAATGACATATAAGTGAATTCTTTCCCTGGGAAAGAAATTGATTGGCCGCCTTCGTTATTTTGCCATTTCTGTCACTGTAGTGCGATCTCGGAGTTGGTATATTTAAGTAGTGGGGGGCGAAGCCCCCAACTTTATGTAATGTTTTAAAGTTTTTTTTTTCTTTTTTGGAACAGCAATTTTTTTCCCTGGGAAAAAAATCACTGTTCTAAGTGTTCAGGATTTTATGCTTTCGCTTACATGGGGTCGATAAATCAGCGTTCGCTTTTTTAAGCATTTAATATGATTTAATATAGACCCTCTAAACCATGCTAATAGACTGTCTACAATCCAGAAAAGTCTCATACTAACTGCGATGCCTGGGCCAGGGCACCCATTTCAGAAAAACCTACAGTCCTGGGCACCACTGATCAAGTAACAAATGTAATACATCATGGATAACAGTGCATACTGACCAAATTAAACAGTGGACTGCCAAAATGCAATTTTGTCATGTAAGTATGTGTTAAAAGATTTCCCCATGGTAAATGAGCAAACCTTTACATCATACTTGTCCATGGGACTAACCTTAAGTGGCAGAGATGTGTGTGCATTATGTAAGGGCATTCTATGCTGATGACTGTGTTGCACGAACCTCATTCTGGAATATGTTTATTTATTTATTTATTTATTTATTATTTATTTACATTTGGTAACCAGGTAATGTCCGACTGGGCTAAAAACCAAGCCCGTTTTCAGTGGAGACCTGGGGAGAAAAGCTCCCAAAAAACGTCTGTAATATTTATACTCAGATATTGCTAGTTACGGTATTACAAACAATTCTATGAAAGTATACATAAAAATATAGTAAACTGTAAAAATCAAGTTAATACAAATTAAAAAGTCACACTTCAAGCCACAAAAAAAACAGTCAAATATAATATCAACAAAACAACGATAGAATCAAACAATTTTGAGTTACATAAGTGGAGAACACAGTAAACAGGAAGTTTGTTTTCTTAGCCAGGGGTAGTACAGGAGCATAGCCAGTGACTGGAGAAATAATTTGTAAGGAGCTGTTTGAAACTAGGGGTATTAGTTATAGATAGTTATAGATAGCATGTGCTTGTGAAGGGAATTCCAAGATTTGGCTATGGAGTAGCTGTATAAAGAATCACCATAAGCATTGTGGGTTTTGACAACTTTGAGCAAGGTTTTGCAGCAGACCTGAGAGAGGTAAGGTTGGAGTAGGGTTGTATGAGGTTAGATAGGGCTGGGCAATAGTTGGGGTTATGAATAACAGAGTGAGCTACTATTAGTTGGTTTAGGGCTAATAAGTTTGGGAGTTCAATCCAGTTCAGTTTTTGAAGGGCTATACAATAGTGAGCTCTATGGGAAAGGTTAGTGGCAAATTTGGCAATTTTATTACAGCAAGCTTCGAGGCTATTTAGATCAGATTTACGAAGGTTTGTGAAGACTTGTGAACAATAGAGAAGGGTGGAAAGTAGGTGTGTTCTGGCTGTAGCTATTGTAGCATGGTTAAAAAGATATGGTTTAGCCCTGTAGAGAGCACCTAATTTTGTGTGGACTTTTTTGATTGTTAAAGCGATATGTCTGTCAAATTTTAGGTTACAGTCTAGGGTAACACCAAGGAGTTTAGTTTATTCGACAGGTTCGATTTTTGTACCATTAGAGGCAAAGATAGAGAGATGCTTTTATTGATTTTTATTGGAGGAATTTGAAAATATCTTAAGTTTGGTCTTGTTTTGGTTTAGAATCATTTGGTGGTCTGATAGGTATTTTTATTATTATTTGTTATTAAGGGCAGTCTGAGACTTTGCTTGGAGTTCATTTATTGAGGGGCCAGATAAAATAAGGGTAGCATCACCTGCATATTGAATGATAGAGGCAGGTGATGTTACAGTATAGAGATCATTGGTAAATATAAAGAGGAGTGAGCCTACGATGGACCCTTGAGGAACACCAACAGTAATGGGCAAAAGAGGAGATAATTTATGTTCCCATAGGGTGGCTTGTTTATGGTTGGAGAGGTATATATGTAACCATTGACATGTAGTAGAGCTGAAATTGAGAGAGGCAAGTTTGTTTCGGAGTATTTGATGGGATACAGTGTCAAAGGCTTTTGACATATCAAGGAAGGTGGCAGAGACAATGTGGTTATTGTTTTTGAGGTGGTTTACAATATTGGTGAAACTTAACAGGGCAGTGTTAGTGCTTTGTTTAGGTCAGAAGCCATGCTGAGTAGAAGATAGAAGGTTATGTTCTAGAAGGTGGTCTAGAGTATGTTTGTGTAGGCATTTTTCTAAGATTTTGGCAAGTAGAGAAAGTATAACTAGAGGCCTATAGTTAGAAAGGTCAGAAGAGGGGCCTCCTTCTCCTTTGTGAAGGGATATGACATGAGATATTTTCAAAAGAAGAGAGACATATTGTTTGGAGATGGAGCAGTTAGGATAGGAGACAGATTTAGCAGCATGTTTAAGAAATTCACCAGGTAATTGATATGCAGCAGGAGTACTTGGTTTTATTTTGGTTAGGAGGTTTTGAATGTAATTAGTTGGGATTGGTGTAAGAGAGAAAGGAGGAGTATTGGGGTCAGGGGGTGGTAAGAAAAGTGTGGAATTGACTTTGTTATTTAGCAATGAGGTGATGGAGGTAATAAAGTGGGTACTGAATTGTGTAGCTATACAGTCAGTCAGTTGTTAGGTGAGGGGTGGTTGGTTTTCCTGGGTTTAGGCGGAGGTTGATTGATTGCCAGAATTTTTGTGGGTTGTTTTGGTATTTTTGTTGATATGATTGGAAATAAGTCTTCTTGTCCTATCTAATTTGAATTTTGGACTGATTTATAAGCTGTCCGTAAGCTGCATAATTTTTACTATTTTTTATTTTTGAGATAGCAAGTCCTGGCTTTGTCTCTCTCTGTTTTAAAAGAAGGATAGTCTCTCTAGTTAAGTACAGAAGTTGTTTGGCCTTGGAACGTATTTTCTTGAAAGCAACAAGATTATTTAAAAATTGCAGGAATGCATTATTAAAGTACTGAACTGCAAGATCCAAACTGAGGGTTTTTAAGGGTGAAGAGTCATATTCACGTAATAGGTTGTTGAAAAGGGATGGGAAGAAATGAATGAAAGGCTTGACGACAGTTGGTGTACGGAGGCCTGGAAGGGATCAAGTGTTCAAAAATGAAGTAAAGGGTGTGATGAATGTCAAAAAATAAAGGTTCCACTATGAATCATTTCATTACTTCTGGAAAAGCTACAGCTGGATGAATCCAACCAATTGTATCTTTGTCTGAGCATAAAACATAAGAGAAAGCTTACCCCTGCACCCCCACATGTGGGGAGATTATCCCATACACACGGGTCTATATCACAACATCGAAGTGTCAAAACTTCGAATGTTATAACATCGAACCCAAAACCATGAAAGCTGAAAACCTAGAAGACTGAGAACAGAAATTTTTTTCCCTAAGAATAAAATCGCTGTTCCAGTACAAAACGCGAAACACACGAACACTACAAACTATTTCTAATGTGGGGGGCTTTGCCCCACCACACCCCCCTACTTAAATATACCAACTCCTAGATCGCACCACAGTGGAGGAAATAGGGAAGCCGCGGAAACAGCCCACCAAATTCTTCCCCTTGGAAAGAATTCGATGCTCCACGGCTTCGATATTTTCCATCTTCGAACTTTCATGTTCAAGGTTTTGGTGTTTGAACTTTTCAGCATTTGATCTTTTGATATACACCCCATACACACACCCCTTACTTCTATGTTCCATGGACACACAACTGTGGAGAAAAGTAAAAATAATAATAATAAAAAGAAAGCAGTGCGCGACTACTAGTAATGTAATCAAAATAACGCCGACTACGATTTTCTATGACAAATCACAACCAACAAACTTCTACCTGCCCTGTTATAGTCGATGAGTTGATCCTTGTCCACATGAAATTTAACCACTCTTAGAGAAGACAAAACTTAATCAACACCTAACCCATGTTTACACTCATGGAAATGGCACAAAAAAGTCATGGCCCAAACTACATATGCCCTATGCCATCCCATTAATTTGAAAATATTTTTAGGTTTGATAGATATGTATTCAGGGTGGATAGACATGACGTGTTCTGTGAGTTCTTCTGCTCTTCAAGCAAGCAGTGTGGAAACTAAGATTAAAAATGTTATTTTTAATGGAACTTCCCGTACTACTCTTGAATAATTCACGACTTTCTGAAACAAAGTAGAATTCCTCATATTCATTACAATGCTTCTAGTTCAAGTCAAGCTTCACCTAATGATCTGGCAAAGAGGGTTCATACTTTAGAAAGAAAGGATGAGCAAGACAGATGCCTTTCTGGAAACAAAACTGTCAAGGTTTTTACTTAACTTACCCTAAAACTCTTTTCTGATTCTTTGCAAATGTCTTTACCAAATGCTATGTAAAGATATACTCTGTCTTTTGTACATTCTCCACAGCTTTACTTAATACCCTGAATATTTCTAAAAGAGCAAAAACTGCCAGAAAGGTATGCATGTAATCCATTCTTAGAGCTTCACCCTCTAACTACCACCAACAAATTGTTGTTCAGCTGTAGGTGCAGAACAACCAATACCTCGGTGGTAGTGCTTTGCGCTGTGAAACCCAGCTATCAAACCATTTTATGTAGCACGAGTCGGTACATATTCATTAGATGGATTATGTCAGCTGCTCATCTTTATCAATGTTCATATACCCTGGAGTTTTAATGTAGCTGCACAGATTGTATTAATTCCAGCAATTAGTACTTTCCCCATAGCTTTCAGCTTCTACCCCACCTTAAAGAAACACTTTTCAAATATGCAAATTAAATATAATATAAAAATTACTTAAACTGCATCCTAATACAGTTTTGCCTTTCCTAGAAATACTGCATATAACTGTTACTAAAAAAGTCTAAAATTAAAGTCTAAAATAATACATTGATAGTTGCACATACGTCTGTGCACACACACACACACACACACACACACACACACACACACACACACACACACACACACACACACACAATAGAAGGGGTCTGTTTCCCATAACCTTAACTTGAATGCTGTTTGCATCTGAGTAAGTCACTTAACTCAGGCCACTTCTGCACAGTCATAATGGTTCATTAACACAAAGAAAAGAAACAAGCATTGTTTTAATCCTCCCCTACCACATACATAGAGAATAATCCAGAAAAGGGCTTCCAGTCTCCCAAGTGCTTCTTAATCTTCATTAGCACATACATTGTGCCTTTTTGGTCATGCCAAGTTCTCCAACAAATAACCACTGGCCTGCCTGTAACTGATAAGTGGAGAACGATGAATAGCACGCTCTTATGTAGCTGTAAAATTAGCCTACGTTCCAGGCCTAAACAATGCCAAGTAGAAAAGCGAGGTCAGCTGCAGTGGAAAATAATAATGATTTGACATAAATGCTGCTATGAATCACGAAAGGACGAATACATTTTTGAGTAATTCAAATTGTTGCATATTTGGAAATGACCCATCAGCAACATTACACAACAATGTCATTTTGCTCCAAGCATTAGGTGATGTGAGTATAATAGTTAGAGCGATTTAACAGCAATATCATTAGAAGCAGATAATAGATAGCATCCCTCCAAAAAATACTTGCTACTTGGTGCAATTTATGTGTGTGTGTGTGTGTGTGTGTGTGTGTGTGTGTGTGTGTGTGTGTGTGTGTGTGTGTGTGTGCACATATTCCTTCAACACTGTTGACTTATTTTAGTTATTACCTTTGTACTGTAAATGGATTTCAGTTTATGCAGCTCTGTACATAAAACGACTCAGGGTTATTCGTTCTACATATACTTTTCTAAATAAAGTCGGTACTATCTTGTTGTTAGGTCACTAGTTTCAGTTACTGAACTTTTTCATGAATCCCTGTAGTTTCTGGTGCAGATCATGTTAATATACTTTGTTAATAGTAGACTAAAATGGAGGCAAAAGCACAGTTACAACAGACAAAATGGAATTCATGTTAAAAATATTTGATGGTTAGTAGTTAAATTGTTACCATAGCAGCAATGTGTCTACTTGTTTATACAAACTGGTTTAAGTTATGGCTTACAGCTGTTTATAAATGGGACAAGAAAAATGCCCAACCATATTACTAATCATCTGAGTATGTAATCTTTTCAATGCACTGTGAAAAATAAGCCCCAAGCAAGTGACTGGCTCCATGGTATAGACAGAATGAGACCACACTGTGACAAAGGTAGCACAGGTTCAGTTAGCAAACCTCACCCTGACAATCAGCCAGGGAGTTAGAGCAGAGCAACATTTTGCAGGGACACCTGATCCTTAGGGAGTAGAAGAGTATGGAGCCAAGGGCACATGGTAACTGGGAAAGACCAATGAATCTAGTCCAGAAATGTTGGATATGTAATGCACATTAGGACATGTAGTAGGACAGGAGGTACAGCATGCAAAAAAAATAAATAAACCCTGAGCAGCTGTTGGGGTGGAACAGTGCAAGGATGCCTTGATCTTGTCTTTGTACTCCTCCCCCATGTGTCCATATTAAGGATTTCAAAAAGAGAAAAACTAGAAGTTTTAAAACTTCGTTGATGAGCTCGGTCACAATAATTTCCAAAAATCATGAAATCCAGGTAGTGTTCCAAAGCAACAAGCCTTTATTCATTTATTGCTTTGGAACACTACCTGGGTTTCATGATTTTTGGATATTATTGTGACTGAGCTCATCAATGAAGTTTTAAGACTTTTTTTTTTCTGTTTTTTATTTTTTTCTCAACACTCGTGTTGGTGAGGATGGAACTAGACAGATTCCTGTGCTTATGGAAATAAGTGTATCAGGACCAGGACAAAATCCAGAATAAGTTATATAATGAATGAAAAGATGTCCACTAAGCTGAAGTTGGAACAAAACACACTTTAATCAAGACTATAAAACAATAGACCAATAAAAGTAGGTTAGCGCTTTCATGGGACTGCCGCTTCCTCAGACCATATGTCAATTATTATTTGTCTGTGTTAGTCCTTCCTGTAGGATGTTAGCGTCTTGGGAAGATTCCATGACTGCTTCTAGTTTGCAATCATCTGCAAACTTGGTCATCCAGAGGCCCTTGACATTGGCCTTAACTTTCGAGAAATACATGCTGAAAAGGAGCGGGCCAACTAAAGAGCCCTGAGGGACTCCACTATTGACTGGCCTCTTTGTGGAGGTACTCTTTATTATCCTAACTTCCCAGGTCCTATCTGAGAGTCAGCTGGCTATCCAGTGTGTAACATAAGAGTTTATGCTATATAATTAAATCTGTTTACAATGCCCAAGTGAGATACTGTATCAAATGCCTTAGCCAGGTCAAGCTACACAGTATGCACCATTTTGTCCTCATCCATTATCTTGGTGACCACCAGCTTGAATAGGCATGATCTGCCCTTGATGAAACCAGCAAGGTTGGATCCAGTGTTGGAAGGTTTTCCATGCCTTTATTAATCATTTATATGGCTTTTCATATGAGATGGGTCTGTAGTTCCCAGGGTCCATTGATGGCCTGCCCTTGTACAGAGGGATGACTGTTGCAGTTCTCCATTCGCATGGCACAAAGCCTGTCTGGAGGCTATTGTTAAATAGTGACTCCAGTGGTCCTGACAGGTTATGTTTCAGGCTATTTAGGAGGCATTCTGGGATTATATCAGGTCCCATCAATGCATATTTTTGGCCTTAAATAGGGCATCTAGGAGCTGCTCCCTAGGGATAGCTGGGTGATTGATTGTATTTCTTGGTGGGCAGCTGAGGGAGAGAGAGGAATCTTCTGGCTCTGTGTAAGTGGCACCATTTACAATCAGTTCTGCAGACTGCTGTGTGCAGCCTTTGAGGTTTCAGACATAGCTAAAGAAACCCTTGTGGTTGTCCTTTGCCTAGAAAGCTACCTTTACCTCAAATCTGGGTTTTGTAGACATAATTTGCCCTCCTGATTGTTTGTTTAGATTGATGAGTGTTTTTGTCATAATGGGTGCAGCACTTCCTAAACTTGGTTAGGACATGTTTTCAATCAGTTTTGTGTGTTTCTTCTTGTGTTTGTTCTGATGCTAAAGTCAAAGCTTTTAAATGCCTGCACTCCATAGAAGAAAATACAGTACAGAACTGTGATAGTACTCAAACAAATGAATATAATGCACATTTATTTCCTAGAGCTGTCAATAAAAATTCTAAGGAAGTTTCGACTGATCTTATTAGTTAGAATGATTCTATTAAAGTGATAGACACCCAAACAGCTGTTACGAATTATTCTTTTTTTTAGGACAAGTAGATATTGGGAGTTGGGAAAGTCTGAATGTCAATTTAAACATAGTAAGTGAGTGTATTAGTTCTATTAAAGAAAATTATTGTACTCGGAATGAAGAGACAGTGGAGACTGAAGATGAAAACTGGCAGATGGTGAAGACAAAGAAAAGAAGAGCATTTTGTGAGTGATAGGCTAGATGGTGTAACTCCCCAAGGCAGTATGGGAGGCCAGGACTTATAAGAAGCAAATGTGACTCAGGAAATGCATCAACTTAATAATTATCAACACATAATAATAGGAGAATCATTACTTAGTGCTGAAATTTAGCCAGAAATTAGACAGAGAAAGGATTAGAGTGACATGCTTTGGGGGTATCTCAATAAGGGATATCAAAACTCCAGTGGAAAACGTATGCAAACAATCTAGAAATATGTTATGACAGTAGCATGTGGGAGCAATGTTGTTGGAAAAACAAATGTATATAACTACATAAGAAATTAAATTATTTCTTTAAGTAAAGAGTTTAAATCTGTGTTAGTATTTAGTGACATATTTCCTTCCCAGCTGTTTAGTGACACTTTGCTTAAGGTGGCAAGGCTATTCAGAAATATTATATGCAAGAACTGTGTTAACAATGTAACAGAACTGAAATCTGGGACTATCTGACTTTGAGACATAAAGATTTTGTAATGATAAACTATACATTAGTTGGTTACAAGTTAACTAGACCCGTCCAACATTTTTAACAAGAAATTAAAAAAGAGTAAACTGAACCTAGGTCATTTTATTTCAAAACGAAAATGTCTTTTAAGTAATGACAGAAATTTAAATTACAGGTTTGTTAATCTACAAGCCAAAGTAAAAGGAGGAAATATGACATATTTTATTAGCAAAACTTGGCTTAATGATAAATAGTGCTTCAATGATTTAAGAGCCATCATAATTTTAGGGAAAACAAAAGGGGTGGTAGTGCATCTGTATTATGTAGAATTTTGTTATAACTCCAGCACCCTGTTTAATAGCAAGGATTTTGAAATTATATGACTGAGAATAGGTAAAGGTAGAAAGAACTGGGTTGTTACTCTACTTTATAGCCCAACAAATTACTGGAATAGTAACTTGGGACCTTGTAAAGAAAGATGTTTCCAGCAAGAATTTGATTTGATATTGAGGGACTTAAATGCTCAAAGAATGGTCTGTGATCAATCTTGGATAATCTTTATTAATACAACTGGTGAAGACTTAGGATATTTGCAGATACTTGATAAACACTCAAGATATTGTAATATTGAACCTGAGCTGTATGGCTCAGATCATTTTTGTATCAAATGGGAAGTGTTTAATGGCACAGTTAAATAAAAATTATATAGATCAGGCCCCTTAGTGGAAATTCTATAAAGCAAACTTTTATGTCATTTCTACAGAACTGATAAATTGGGACTGATTGGGTGACAGGAGTCGCACTAATATTTAAGAGTACAGGAACATGTTTTTTAAACAAATTAATAGTGTTATTAAAACATATGTCCACTAAGACACAACAAATGCATGTTTGAAAAGACAATATGGTTGGCAGACATTGAAATTAGAGAAACTGAATAAAAGAAAGAAAGAATTTTGCTATGATGCAAGAGGAGTTCTACTGGTAAAAATAAGGTTATATGTCACAAGATTAGGACACAAGGCAGGTGTTTGCCAAGGAATACCAGGAAAAGTGAACTGCAGATGGCAACATGCACTATTGCCAACAAAAAGCATGCTATAAACATCTGAGTAATTATAAAAAAGACTCACATGGTTCTATCAGCTTGATTAAGCATAATAAATTGATTGCTAACAAAGCTCAGTTATTGACTTTATGTGTGGAGAAATATTCAGCACTGTCCCTGAACAGAGCATCTGACAAGATGAAGTTCTTAAAATGTAAGGATCCTTTTCCTACCACTACTGCTGATAGGGACCTAATTGATTACATGGGTTCTTCTTCTCTAAAACTAACCATTTTGTTACTGACTGTATCCAGCAGCTCTTTCAAAATACTATACAAACAGGTTTTGTCCCATCACTTTGGAAGGCAGATTTTATTACCCCAATTTTAAAAGAAAGCACCAATAAGACAGTGGATAACTTTCAGCCAATGACTTGTTTGTACTATTGGTAAATGTCTGAAAAAATATTATATATAGTAATGACTGAAAAATTAAAACTTGGTTTGGATATTTACCAACATGACTTTTGTGAGGGAAGATCATGCATGTCTAATCTAGTCAGTTAATATCAGAATATTTCACAGGCTGGCTCTCTGTGGGCATATTTTGGATTTTTCCATGTTTTTTTTATTTGTTTACCCATAATTAGGGCAATAGTGAATACAGTAAAAGATAGTTGAAATTATAGCTTTGTACATGGGTCATTAGGGAACCACATGGAATTTAATGATAGTAAAAGAAAGTATTGTACTTTGGAGGCATTAACCTTATTTACCCAAATGGAATTAATAATGTTAATTTTAGAAGGAACTGATAGGGTTCCTGGTTATTATAGAAGATAATAGACTTAATTTTGTCAGCAATATTTTATTGGTTATTAGGAGGTGGTACTATCTGCTCATTAAAGATATTTTCCATAGCATGATTAGTAGGGATGAAAAGTTCCTTATTCCTATCTATAAGGATGTTGTAAGACCTATGATGAAATATTGTGCAGTTGCATGTTCTTATAATCGAGCACAATTGCATGTGTTTGAATGGGTCCATAAATACTTTACAAGATGGATAATTGGTATTAAACACTTGAGTTATATGGATAGGTTAGAAAGGCTGTCCTTGAACTAAGTTATTTTTAGATTACTTAAAAGAGATTTAATATTAATATTTAATGTATAAAAATGAAATTCTGCCAGCTACCAATGGTGTTGAGTTTAGGATCCACTCCTTAGGAACAAGAAACAACAGTTTATTAATGCAGAATTTTGCTTATAACACTATTTTTGGTAGTAAATTATTTCACAACAGATCAGGTAAATCTGGAATAAACTTCCCTTAGGCATTAAAAGGGCTTCAAATGTAGACATGTTTGAAAGGATGGTGGATGAATGGTTTGGAAAAGGAGTATTTGACTATTCATTGTCAATGGGTAAACTAATGTAAAGACTGTCTTGAGGATTAGAGTTTGTAATTTATTAACATTGAAATATTGAAAGAGTGAAATAGAAACAAAATGTAATAAAGGTGCAATTGCTTTCAACTTGTTTGCCACCTTAAAAGCATTTTCCATTTGGAAAACATGACTTATTTCTCATATGGGCAGCAAAGGCTAAAGCTGAAAAGGAGTTAGAAGAAGAGATCAAGAAAGAACGCTAGGATGTTTTCAGATGTATAGCAAAGAGAAAGAAATAAGGGAATAGCATTAGCCTGGCTAAGCAAAGGTTTTAGGAAAAAATAGAGGTACTGAATGAATTATTTTGATTTAGTCTTTGTGACAATGTGAGGTATTGCAGCTATGCCAGGAGAAGCAGGGCAATGGATGTGTAACATATGCCAGCACAGCTAGCTGGAATTTTGTAAAGAATTATATGTCATTTGTATAGCAAACTGATTTGTACAGATGCTTATGTTGAAAAATGCATTTGTAAAGTTGCTTGTGTTAAAAAACAAGTTCCAACAGTGGGTCCTGACTGTATTGTAACTGGTTAAATGTATATGTTTTAACAGAGGATACTGGAAGAGAAGAGGTTAATCTCAGCACAGCTAACCTTGAAAAATAGTAAGAAATTAAATATCTTAATTTAGGCAAAAAAGATTGTATCTTACAGTTCTGATTGCAGCCAGAGATTAAATATCTGTGAAAATAAGTACTAGGAAGCATTCTGTATTGTCCTTAGCAGTGAACTAATTGCTACTCTGCAAGGGTAGACATTTGAAATTGTTTTATGCCTTCCAGAAGCTGCAATAGATCTTGACAAAGCTCTATGTGTGTGTATTATTGACACCTATATGCTAAACCCTGACAGCTTCTAGCCAAGGGGCTAGCATGGGAACCAGAAGTCAGATGAGTAGATATATATGATGTCATTCTGTAATCCATCACTGAAATTGTGTTTTTTAATACTAGATGAGACTGAAGTCTCAGAGCATTCTGTTTTTTGAACCTGACAAAGAGGGACCCCTCACCTACTTCATCTTGCCTTGCTCTAGTAAGTGACCAGAGAATAGTAATTATTTAGATCAGTCAGGAAAATATGGTGAGATTAGTTAAGTACTGTTTTTCTGTATCTGCGTGAATCTATTCATCTCTGTTATTTTAATATTTCCTGTGACTGAAACTCTGGCATTTATTGTAAATAGAAAAAACAAGTAGGCACCGGAACAGCCAACCATATAACAACAAACTAAGTCCGTTCCAAGTAAAGCATATATAATGCACCGGCATGAAATCAGATAAAAAAATGTCTCTTTATTCCACAAATAATAAAAGGTTAAGCGCTTTCATCTATTAAATATAGACTTCTTCAGAACACTCTTAATTCATAAAACTCGGCTTAAATACATTTATCAATGACTCATTTCCGTTTTACAATTGATGCAATTAAACCTTAAAGTGCACAGTGCATACTTCCCTTGCCCTATATCTTTTTAAAAATTACATGATGATAAAACTGTATACAAATATATAATACAATAATATAATAAATTATCTAAGTTGCACAATTAATAAATAATACGTGTTTCATCGTATATTTACACTTTATATTGTCATCTTGATGTACCTTGAATAAATATATTTTTCCTCTCCACGCGTATATATATATAAAGAATGACAAATAAATATTGAAAACTACGTCCTAAATAAAATACATCCTGCATAATATAAAATAAATCACCATACATAATATATATCTATTAATCTACCCACTATTCTCTAATATGGGTTTAATAGATATATGGTCATTAATACCTGGGTATACTGAGGCATTCAATTTGATCTGCCATCTTGCCTCTTTCTCCCCTAATGTTTTCTTTATATTGCCACCCATAGGGTTATCTTTAATAACTTCTAAGATGCCAAAACAAAAAGATGCACAGTTCCTGTTGGCTTCTAAATGTCTCCACAGTGCATTATTACTATCCTTCTTTTTTATACTATAACAATGATCATATATTCTATTTATCAAGCATCTGTCCGTTTTCCCTACATAAAAGCAGGGACAAGATGTGCATTTTGCTAAGTATACTAAATGTCTAGTCCTGCAATTGCCCTTTTGGAATTTAACTAGTGCACTATCATTGTTTTGTAATGTGATGGTGGGGGTGCTAATAATTAAATTACACTGGTTGCAGGTACCACACCTCATGGTACCGCTCATTACCTTCTCAGTGTTCATCCCTGTTCTTTTCCACTCCAACATAAATTTTATGTTGTTACCATTCCTTGATACAAAATTTGGCTTCTCCCCCACTATCTTGAATACGTTGCTGTCTGTCTTTAACACATTCCAGTTTTTCTGTATAATATTTTTAATCTCACTACAATAAGGAGCAAATTGCAGGACACAAGCCTTTCTATATTCAATACAATCATGGCTGTCATTGTCCCTACTCAAGCCCCCTCTATAACTGGGTCCTGTCCCAATGAGGGGTTTGTACTTTTTCCCCCACTCTTTCTTCACATAGTCAGTAATATCTTTCACCATCCCCAGGGGGTATCCCCTATTTTTAAAAAATTCTCCAATCCGCTCCAATTCTATGAGTAAATCCATATACTCTGAAGTCATCCTCGCCGCCCTAATACACTGACCTTTTATGATGCTCCTTTTTTGACTGTAAGGATGACAGCTAGTGTATTGTAAATAGGAATTACTAAAGGTATCTTTCCTGAAGACATTAGATTTAAACTTCCCATTATTCACTGAGATACGGGTATCTAAGTAGGGTATGGATTTTCCCTCCACATTAAAGGTGAACTTTAAATAGTCAGTCCTAGTGTTTAAATATTCCTTGAACTCATTTAACTTATTAATGTCCCCTTTCCATATTAAAAAAATGTCATCCAAAAATCTAAAATAACATGTTATGTTAATAAACCATTCCGTATTAATAATATACTCAGTTTCCCAGTCTAACAGAAACAAGTTGGCAAATATGGGGGCACAAGCTGCCCCCCATAGCTACCCCTTTACTTTGTATATAATATTCACCTTCATACATAATATAATTGTACTTTAAAACTATATCCATAAATTCTAATATAATGTGTTAAAGACAGACAGCAACGTATTCAATCTAGTGGGGGAGAAGCCAAATTTTGTATCAAGGAATGGTAACAACATAAAATTTATGTTGGAGTAGAAAAGAACAGGGATGAACACTGAGAAGGTAATGAGAGGTACCACGAGGTGTGGTACCTGCAACCAGTGTAATTTAATTATTAGCACCCCCACCATCACATTACAAAACAATGATAGTGCACTAGTTAAATGCCAAAAGGGCAATTGCAGGACTAGACATTTAGTATACTTAGCAAAATGCACATCTTGTCCCTGCTTTTGTGTAGGGAAAACGGACAGATGCTTGATAAATAGAATATATGATCATTGTTATAGTATAAAAAAGAAGGATAGTAATAATGCACTGTGGGGACATTTAGAAGCCAACAAGAACTGTGCATCTTTTTGTTTTGGCATCTTAGAAGTTATTAAAGATAACCCTAGGGGTGGCAATATAAAGAAAAAATTAGGGGAGAAAGAGGCAAGATGGCAGATCAAATTGAATGCCTCAGTATACCCTGGTATTAATGACCATATATCTATTAAACCCATATTAGAGAATAGTGGGTAGATTAATAGATATATATTATGTATGGTGATTTATTTTATATTATGCAGGGTGTATTTTATTTAGGACGTAGTTTTCAATATTTATTTGTCATTCTTTATATATATATATACGCATGGAGAGGAAAATATATTTATTCAAGGTACATCAAGATGACAATATAAAGTGTAAATATACGATGAAACACGTATTATTTATTAATTGTGCAACTTAGGTTATTTATTATATTATTGTATTATATATTTGTATACAGTTTTATCATCGTGTAATTTTTAAAAAGATATAGAGCAAGGGAAGTATGCACTGTGCACTTTAAGGTTTAATTGCATCAATTGTGAAATGGAAATGAGTCATTGGTAAATGTATTCAAGCCGAGTTTTTTGAATTAAGAGTGTTCTGAAGAAGTCTATATTTAATAGATGAAAGCACTTAACCTTTTATTATTTGTGGAATAAAGAGACATTTTTTATCTGATTTCGTGCCGGTGCATTATATATGCTTTACTTGGAACGGATTTATTGTAAATACATATTTAGTATTTTCATGTTCTTTTATTTATTATTAAATGTATTTAAATTTTTCATTGTGGCTAGTCCCTTAGAGAATAGTTTAACCTTTGAGAATACTTGTATCTATCTGGTGACTCTGTGGCCACTCCTGAAAGCCTTAATGCATTGGTCAAAACACTACCATTTGTATTAATATTAATTTCACTAAGTATCATTTAGTACCCTTGTAAGAGCCTTAAAGTAGCTGGCTTGGGATTGTCTGGTAGCAGTAACTACCTTATAGTTTGGGCAGAAAGGGGCATAGCTAGTAAATCTGTGCCAGCCTTTCCCAGGTGTGTGTGTGTGTGTGTGTGTGTGTGTGTGTGTGTGTGTGTGTGTGTGTGTGTGTGTGTGTGTGTGTGTGTGTGTGTGTGTGTGTGTGTGTGTGTGTGTGTGTGTGTGTGTGTGTGTGTGTGTGTGTGTGTGTGTGTGCGTGCGTGTGTGTGCAAACCAAATCTTAAAGAGTGTGTGTGTGTCAGCTCCTTGGAACAGGAACACAGAGCACTGGTTTCACAGAGAGAGGTGGAGAACTTGGCTTGGACACTCGGCTGAAGACTCAACTCTATGGCTGTGACAGTGGGGAGTCTTACTGGGAAACTGTAGAGTGACAGACAGAGAGAGAAATCCAGACCCCAAACTGAGCGTGTTCCCTGTGTGCTCTTAAGGGAAACTGTGCTCGATGCAGATAGCTGCATCTGGAAATACTGTGTGTATGTATTTTTGTTCCAAGTGAATGACCCTCTCCAGTGCCGGTGGTGAAGATTCAGGCTCCTTTTTTATTTATTTATTTTTTTTATTTATCATTTGTTAACCGGGAAAGTCCGACTTAGAACAAAGCCAATTTTCAGTGGAGGCCCATGGAGAAAGGCTCCAGATGCATGTCTTTGTAATGTGGGAGGAAACCAGAACACCCGGAGGAAATCCACACGAATGCAGGGAGGACATAGAGACTCCACACAGAAGGCACCCCAGCCGAGAATCCAACCAGAGAACCTCTTGTTGTGAGGTGACAATGCTACCGCTGCACCACTGCTCCTTAATTACTGTCCAAGAAAAGCAAATGGAAGGTACTGTATCAAGTAAGTGGTATGGCAGGACCAAAAGGGATGAAGAGTGGAGAAATTTCAGGATAGAGACTGAGGAGGTCCAAATGGAAGTGGCTGTCCTTTGGAAGGATAAAACATAAGCAGCAGATATGCTGTGTTGCCTCCCAGAGTCTTTAAAAGTCTAGACAGTGCGTTGGTGGCTTTTCTGAAGGAGATTTTCAAAAGATCACTGCATAGTTCAGATGTGTCAGGACAGTGAAAGACAGAGAGGGGAGAAAAATCTGGGAAACTGAAGAACTATTAACATCAGTGGCAGTGAAAGTCATGGAAAGATATCCTAAGAGGAAGGTTGGTAGCATTTATACAGGAGAAAACTCTCCAGAACAGCAACTAATATTAGCTCATGGCCAAGAAGAGTTATCGATCAATCCTGATCCAGTTTTATGACTGAGTTACAGGTGAGCTTTGCAGGAGCACACCAGCAGGTATAGTAGTACATCAGTAAGCCCTTTGACTCAGTCTATACAGGAGCCTGATAGGAAAATTGGAGGGGTTTGAATTTGGACAACATCTAAGGAACTGGATAGCTGCATGGATAAACCATAAAACAAAGGGGATAGTTGTAAGAGGAACTATAGCAGGCATTAGTAACATAACTATATGACTTCTACAGTGTATTTGTCTCCAACACATCTGAGTTTGGGAAGGTGAACAAAAAAAATCAACCTCTTTACTGATACCACAAAGATAAGTTCAGCAGTGGTGGATGGGGAAAAGAGTCTAGTGAAGGATATGCAAACATTGTACTTAGGTCATAACAACCCTGGTGGTTCTAAAGTGTCAGCTGGGGGGAGGGTACTTATGGGGCAATGGAGCAAAAAGATGATTTGGGAGGGTATTGATCACATTGGACTGGACCACCTGCAGCAGACTAAGATACAGGTGTGTACCCATGGGCTGATAAATTCCAGAAATAAAGTGCAAATGCTACTATTCTACACAACATCAGTTAGGCCATAGCTTGTGTACTGTGAGCAGTTCTGGAGATCATATAAGAAGGAATCAGGAGGAAAGCTACCAGTAAGATCCATGGGATGGAGGAACAGGATCACATTTATGAATACTGCATGTGTCGTATTAGTTTTTTATTTTTTTAATACAGTGATTACTTGAGTTTAGTTACTAGTAGTATTAGTGTTTTTTTATCCCATGCTTCATTATGTTTACAATAACAGCTTAAATTGCAAGTGTTACAGTTGCTGTCTATCCTGATGAAATCTAATGTTAAATAGATGAAAGTGATTAACTACTTGTTTCAGTCAAGGTTCCGATTGACAGTCAGTTATGTTTTTTGTGGAATGGAACAGGTAGAAAAAGGTAAGCCCAATGGTAGGAATGGAGAGAAGGTAGAATGTTGATGTTCTTTAAAGGACAAACTGAGAAGTTTTAGTATACCATTTTGAACTTAGAAAATATAATGTAACCCCTAAGTTGAGCTTTCCAAAAAAATACTAAAGCATTATCACTAACTGCCAAAGCTCTGATTCTGCATTTAATGTTTTATACATTTTAACTAAGCCACAAGACACAAGTGTCTCTTTTTCAGGGAAGTCCAGGAGCAGGGCCTGACTAACTGTGTTCTCCAGAATTATGCAGTACACATAAGAAGACTAATGCAGTCAGATTCAACACTATAACATAAACCTTGTCTGCAGATAAAATCTAACTTTCTTTCCTCCTTTCAGTCTATCCAAAAATATGGTAAACAGTTCTCAGTATCTTAACGGATTGAAAAAGCTTAGGGAATAGTTTCTCAACATGCTATCTGTGGGATCCCACCTTACTAACTTTCAAACAGCCATTGCATCAGTCTTTCAAGAAAGGAGAATTCACAAAACAGCAGTGAATTTTCCACATGGCAATTGGAAAATCATTTTTCTTCTGGCAGAGCAGTGCAATGATTATGTCATAGGATCAGGAAGAACTTTAAAATTAGCATGCTAAATGTGTTTGAAAAATATTTAGATATATACAACACTCAAATTTACAGATACATTTCATTTTACAAATACATAAATTATAACACTACCCTTCAAAATAGTAACTTCTTTAGACACCATCATGAAATTAGCAGTAATTTTTATCTAAAGTCTGGACAGAAATGCTTTTCACTTCAAATGCTGATGTGTGGAGGAATAATTACAACAAAAAGCAATATGAACTAAATGATTTTCTTACCTAAACTATAGTTAATAAAGCTTTAATCTGTTTGAGAAACAGATGCCCATTTTATAAACATAATAATGTAATCAGTAGTGTTCCTGCATGCATCATACAGATATTACCACATACCAGGCCCAAAGTTGTAAGGCACTTACACTGCACACAATCACAATACCCCTTGGAGTGTGGTAATATCATCAGAGTGTATCCCTTGTACCTTATTACTTACAACAATGTTAGGGATAGAAAATAATATCAAAGAGTAGCACAGATATGCTGTTTCTTTAAAGTGGCACAGATTCTCAAGGCTGTAATATGTCACAGTATAAGACCTTTAATGGCTGAATGGCTCTGCATGATGTGTGCATGTGTGGGATGAACTTAAAAAGGAGTAGTACTAATTTTGGACTCTATTTGTAGGCAGAAATGAGAGTAATGTGGAAGAAAGATACCCAGACAGTTCCAATAGTAGCAGGATCAACTGGGTCTAATAAAAAAGAATCTACAATCGGATATGTTACCAATACATGTAGCTCCATACAAATTGCAGAAGGAGTCATTACTGGGCACATTACGGGTGCTGCAAAGAGCACTTCTGGCTGACATCAAAGACTGAAACAATACTAATTTCATGAACTTTAATCGTACTTTGACATAGAAATGGGAACCATTCCCGTCATGGTAATAGAAACCCAAAAGACTTGAAGAAATTAAAAAATGAGTAATGCTATAAGAAAATGTTGATCGAGCATTTACCATCCAGTTTAGATTCTACAGTTCAGTCCTTGTTGGAGAGTAACATAGTATCATGGACAATATCATAGTATGGTCACTATATATGAACAGGTATCACAGCGCTCTAAGATTTTCTAATTCTACTCTGTATGTCCCAGGTGTTTACACTGCCTATGCAGCCATTCTGAATAGTACAAAGTAATTTGAACAGTACTAAATTGTTTGTGCTTGTATAGTTATAAATAAAAAAAAATGTTAACAAAGTTGCATCGAGCATTCCATATGCTGGAGTTCTGCTGCACATGCTGGCATTGTGTTGTGAATACTGCAGTCAGAGAATAGCGACTACAGATCTGCTTCTCACCTGGTGGGAATGGTACTGCATTCTGATCTTACATGGAACTGCACCCACGTTTTCAGTAATGCATTTAATATTATATGCATCAATGCACCTACATAATGTCAGTAACACATATAATATTACATGTGTAACTGCACGCACATGTTTTCAGTAATTTATGTAATATTTGTATTTTGCACTTATCAAGGTGGCAGCATTGGGGAAACATCAATGCCATGTTGTACAGCTGATGATAATGAAACACTGCTAAATCTGTAATGGCTGAGGTTGACCAGTGCACACTGTGACCATTAGTGAGAGATGGTCATTCAGTGCTGTAGGCAGTCACAGGCAGTTCTGTGAAGGAATGCATATTCAATGTTCAAGGTCCAAATTTCAGATAAGAGCCAAATCCAAAACATCTCCCAAGCAAAACTTGCACAAAAACATGCATCTGAATTTTTTTGATATATAAATGTTCATTTTATCCAACAATAAAATATTCTATGTTTTCAACAACACAGTCTGAAATCAAGTAATTGTTTTATTGTTTCTATATAACTCTGCCTTAATTTAAGAGATACCCTATATGAGACTATATATAACCTATTGCACTCAAGCTGCAGTATCATGTACATTAATTGTTAACCCCTTAACCTTCTATACCTTAAGGTGTATAGGCCCAAGGAAGCTAGTCTCTAAGTACTGTTCAAGTCTCTAAGACCTTCAGACTTCTTTGTAAATGCAACACTCAGGTCTCTAAGACATTAAAACTTCTTTCTAAATGCATGTTATGCTATTTCCTTTTACTGGTTATGCTGTTAGCATGTGGTGATAATAGGAAAAAAGCCATACTTTAGTTCTGACTTGCCGAATGAGTCGACTTTTTTAACATCCCTCAATTTTATAACTGAAATTACAGATGCTATTTATACATGATTTATAGGACAAGATATTGATCTTTGATGAATCCCATATCTGAACTAGCTAACTTTATGTTCCTGACTTTGAATATAGAAAACTGGATTGACCTTTTTCTTCCCAAAAGAGATGTGCTTACATTTACTATATTTCAAACCAAGACTGTTAAATCACATCTAAGAATGAAACTTATTACGTTTTAGATAATGATGTTTTCCAACACTTTTGCTGTTGACCATGTGACTTAATTTTATATCACCAGTGTAGAGGGGCAGAAAAAAATGGATTTATCACTTATACAGTCAGGAGGATATATGTTAAACAAATAGGAACAAAGAAAAGATCACTGTAGATATTCTTGACTGTTAGCTAACCAATCTGACTCTCTGAGATTGAAATCATATGATATGTAAATTATTTCATGTGTTGACATTATGTCATGTGTTGATTTCTTTTTTTTTTTTTTATATATCATGGATCTTGGAATTAGTTAATTTTGATCATGTGACTTGTAGGGAGGGATATTTAAAGGATTCAAGTTGACTGTTGACTGATTCTGATGAAGTCTGGTTGATTACAGACGAAAGCGCTTAATCTGTTTATATCTCCATTTTTTATTTTGTACTCAGTGTTTTTAGAGATTTTAATTGATTAAAACATTTAATAGCTGAGAACCTTCTTTGCTTGCGGCTGGTTCTTGAAGTTTTGTAACTTGTGGAATTCGTTGGCTGTACTATTGGTTCCTGGTTCATTTTGAGTGAGATGTCTTTACCAGATCCTTCTGTGGGCAGCAGCAATCAAGGGAGCACTAACTGTGATAACCTCACTGCTAGTGTTGGTTTGTTAATGCAGTTAGTTCAAGAACTAACGCAAAAGGTCAATTTTATTAGTAATTTACAGTCCCAAGACCATGACTTTTGTTATATGTCCTGTCTGATCACTGCTGGTGAGGTAAGAACAAATTCCCTGCAGGGACTTAACACAGATTATAACAAACTTTCAGACTGTCTAAAATGTACCTTGAATTTTGGTAGTGAAGAGGTTGATGATACTTCCTCCTTAAAGCACCTTATGGACAAATTTGAAAACTCACTTTTTAAATATCGTAAACTTCAATTAGAGAACATTTATTTTCACGAATGTCTGAAAGTGAGAAGGATTGCCAAGGGTTTACGCTTTTGGAAGTTTCTGACAGGATTGGTGGTTGAGTCTCCATTATATAAGGAACTTATTAATTTATTTGAAAGGCATGGTTGTGAGCTGCTAGAATGCCTCATTAAACATAATTAAAAGAAAATTTATGTACTGGTAGCCAAAGATGGAAAATTAGACTAGCACATCACTCAGGACCTGCTCTTTGAGCAAAACATTAGTGAGTATAACAATATTTTCCATTATATAGATAAAGATATTCTTAATATCAAAAAGAGGAAAGAAAAAAGTTTGAGAGGGACAGGATTGAATATTTAAAGGTGCTTACCCTAAACCTCAATAGGAAACATTCTTTTTATCAGGGAGCCAACAAGGATGCTGTTTTCATTGGGGAGGAGGAGTTTGAAAATCACGATCAGCCCCCTTTAGTGAATAGCCCAATTTGAACGTCAGAAAGATTGAAGAACAGAAAGGAACGGCAACAGGATTCGCCTCTGACACACAGACCTGTTCATAATTCATAGAACAGGAAAAATCAGCATGTTTATCACAACACCAGCTTTTCTCACAAGTGGAATTAGGCCTTGATGAAACGGAACTGCAGGTGGTGACCAATGAAGTAAATGACTTTGCTCTCTACAATTTTGGCAATTATAAATGTACTATACAACATGCTAATCTTTTAAGTAGAGGAAATACCTTTGTACCGGCATGTAATTTTAGGATTGACAGGTTACTTATTGATTTAAAACTTTATTCAAAAAAGTTAAAATTTTGTTTAATGTTTGATCATAACAATATGAATGGTGATACCTTGTCTGTGAGTCACAAAAGTACATTTAACCCCCCCCTTCATCATTACCCTTACAAATTTTTGAGAAGTTGGTAGAATATGACTTTAGAATTTTGCAAAGCCAAATATATGTATTTATGTGTGTGTGTATATATATATATATATATATATATATATATATATATATATATATATATATATATATATACACACACACACACATACCCACACAGCTGATTTGAATTTAACTTCTGAATGATTGTTATTTGAACTGGCAAACAACAGAGGTTTAAGGGTAATGAAACCAGACAAAGGCGGGTGGTTATAAACAGAGAAGACTATATAGATATAATGAATATATATTAATTTTATCTATATTAAATGAATATATATTTGTTGGACTGTGACCTATGTGAGGAGACTTCGTTAAACATTATACATGTCACTGACATGAAGATACATTATTTATTGCATGATTTGTTGGACCAGGGTGTAATAGGTCCAGACATATATGATTTTTTCAGGTTAATTTCCCTATTGTGCCTTGTATTTTCAATATCCTAAAAATACATAAGAACATCACTGATCCACCAATGAGGCCAATAGTCAACATCAAGAAATGTAAAACCCACTCCCTGTGAAATATGTTGATTTAGAAGTGAAAAAAATGGGTGGAACCTTTCAGTTATTTATGCCGGGATTCTTGGGACTTTTTATTGAAGATCAAAAATTTGGATTATTCCAAGAATTATGTTTTTCACACTATTGATGTAGTGGTGTTATTTAACGTTATACCTCACTCTGTTGGCCTGGACTGGTTTCACAAATTTTTGTGTGAATCAACTAATCTGAGTAGCAGTGAGATTTATGGTTTGGATGTGTGTATGGAAACTGTACTCAAAAATAATTATGTGTATGTGGAGGGACAATATTTCTAACAGATCAAAGGGGTGGCAATGGGGTCCTCTTTTTCCCCCATTTTTGCTAACATCTTCCTTATTCAATGGGAAAAGCACTTTGTATTCAACAACTTTCTTACTAGGTCCTGCAGACTATATCTCAGATATTTGGATGATATATTTATTATTTGGGATAGACCCAATAGTGAAATTGGTGGTTTTATTGACCATCTAAATTCTACCACAACATTCTTTATGTTTACTTATACCTTTGATCATCAGGTTATCAACTACTTGTATATCAAATTATCCAAAAATGATCAAGGGCAATGTTTTGTTCATAGTATATACAGAAAATCTATCCATTGTAATAGTTTTTACATTACAAGAGTCATCACCCCAAACATCAAAAATGAGGTATAGTTAAAGGGCAGTACATATGTTTGGCCAGGATGGTTTCTGACTACAGTGATTTATTGTTAGAAAGTCAATATCTGACTAATATGTTTCTGGCCAGGGGATATCCCGCTCAGTTAATTTCCAAGGTTAGACCTAAAGTGGTGAATAAGAGAGAGAACAGGAATATCTTGCCTTTATTAAACACCTCCTACAACATGGTGAGTAACATTTTTGGTCAAACTTTCATTGTTAGAAGTAATTTCAATGTATCTTTTATTATGGAATATTGGTTGGAAGATTATAATATCAAGAAAGTGATATTAAATAATTGGATTGCTTTTTCTTGTTTCAATATTACCGAGAAAGTAGGGGAACAACTTTCTTTTGTTTGTCAAAGAGGTAGAACTTTAAAGAACATTTTGGAATATAATGGTGACTCAGGTGGTCTTATAAGCCACAAGAAATTTGGAACTACCAAATGTGTTTTTTTAGTCAATGTAAGTACGTATTGGTTAGTGACAAAGTCACTGTGAAAGGTATCCAAATTAAAGCAGTTTTTCACTGTAGTTGTAATACCCAGGGAGTGGTGCACCTGGCTTTGTGTCAGAAATGTAATGGGTTTTATGTGGGTAAAACCCAAAGAAACTTGAGGGATTGAATGTATGAAGATTTTTCTGGACATTAGAAGGAAAAATCTCAAAAATTCCTTGGCCGAATATATTGATTTATATCCTGAACATAATTTTCTTTTTCTTTTTTTGGTCTTGATCAGGTTATAAAGAATTCCAGGGGGAGCCTTTGGGCCGACTTTATTGAAGCTACTGAGTTGTGGTGGCAACTCAAGTTAAATGCCACAGCCCCCCCCCCCGGTTTGAATGACATGTATCTATTAGTAGTATTTTGAGACTGAAATCATATGATGTGTAATTTATTTTATGTGTTGACATTTTCTCATGTGTTGATTTCTTTTTTTTATATCATGGATCTTGGGATTAGTTAATTTTGATCATGTGAGTTGTAGGGAGGAATATTTAAAGGATTCAAGTTGACTGTTTACTGATTTTGATGAAGTCTGGTTGTTTACAGATGAAAGCACATAATCTGTTCATAGCTCTGCTTTTTATTTTGTACTCAGTGTTTTTAGAGATCCTAATTGATTAAAACTTTTAATAGTTGAGAGCCTACTTTGCTTGTGGCTGGTTCTTGAAGTTTGGTAACTTGTGGAATTCATTTTAAACATACACAACAAGGGTACAATATCCCCCACTACAACTTCCAAAATACCTACCAAAATGTATTTCTACCCTCTGGTCAAAGAAATAAAATCTCCTATACCTGGTTAGGTCTGGTTTTGGTCTGAAATGAGAAGACAAAGTTATCAATAAAATTTTGCTTTAGACCTGGAACCTGCTTCTTGCTGACGTTCAAAATGAAATGGAGCATAAGTTAAACTTTTAAGCCAACACAATGCATCATATGAATGAGGCTGTTTTAAGGATAATTGCTAGTAAACACTGCAGGCAACTAATAATGTTGGTGGTCATCTACTGTTATCTCTTTTCAGCTCAAACTGTTTAGAGGTGTTATCTAGTGTTAACATAAGGCACTTTATTATCCAAACAGAATTCTGCCTGCTGTTTCATTAGTGATGTTGCTGATTCATATTGATTAACATGGTGTTATTTACACTTTATAATAAACAATTAGTCCTATTTTAAAGTAAATGTAATTATTTTTCTTCATAAAAATTGTAGTCATCTTGTAAACTGTGCAAATATATACAGAAGCAATGTGTGCTCAATAATGAGGTAATGGAGTGCACCAAATACAAATCAATCTGAGCCAGCATATCAAAAGGAAATAAAATATATATTAATAAAACAAAATATGTTTAGAACCAACAAGTTGTTGAGCATTTTCATCATAACATGGACTTCTTTAGACCCAGTAAAAAAACATCCAGCTATTGAAGAAAGGCATGGTCCATAATAAGTCTAAACTCCCTTCTGAATAAGTAGGACCTGGGGGTGTTGAAGGCTCACTTGATGGTAATTCAGTCTGTCTCTTCAGCTGAATAGTGCCTCTCAGCAGTTATGATTTTTTTCTTGTGTAACTGATGGGACACTCATCCTCATTGATAACTTGACACAACACTGTGTCCATGTCTGTTTGAAAAGCATGAAATGTCTGGAACTACTAATTTTGATTCTGAAAGCAGCATAGCATTTAGTTGCCTAATGGCTTGTCCTGCTTCAGCTATCTAATTAACCTTTAAGGAAAATTCACATTTGGTAAGGTCAGTCAGGGGGCAAGGAATGGTGGCAGAATTAGGAACAATTTATGATAATAACAAACCAGATCAAAGAAAGTCATACCCTATTTCTTAGTGATTAGCTAGGACTAGTTTTGTCCCTTTCAACCTTTTTTAGTCTGTGGTTTAACTATCACTCTGTCTAATACATAGCCCAGCTAATGGACTTCTGCCATGCGTAAGCTGCATTTAGTTGGTGCAGCAGTCAAACAAGCTTGGTGTAATTTTAAACAGGTGGACTTTAAGAATATTGCTTTCCCACTTTTCAGAAAATCCATGTGTGCCATATGCCACTGTGCATCTGATATGTAGTCTAAGACTTTAGTACACCACTTTGTGGAATGTTGCTGGTGCTCCCAGGAGACCAAAAGCAGGACGAAAGGGTCCATCTGGTGTGTAAAATGCCTCTTTTACTTAGCTGCCAGGGCTAGTGGGATTTGCCAATAACCTTTAGTTATATCCAAAGTAGAGTAAAAAAAAATGCCTTGCCCAATTTCTTAATCAGCTTGTCCATTTGAGTCAAAGGAGATGAATCAAATTTACTTACGCTGTTTAACTTTTACAAGTCATTATAAAACACTGTAGTCTCCTCAGGCTTGCTGGATTACTACAATGAGACTTTTCCTTTGGGATTTTTCTATGATTCCCAGGTTTAAACATTTTCTGTAGTTCTCTATATCATTGCACTGGGATTCTCTTATCCAGTATGATTTTAAATGTATTTTCTTACCAGTCACCGTTTCTATGTTGTGCTGTATTTAAATAATTGTACAATGCAACTGAGAATATGTCCTTATTCCTAAGTACAAACTACAAAACTCCTTTACTTCTTCTGTCTGAGGGTCTAATAGTGTCTCTCCTGTTTTGAGTTCAAGACATCTTATGGCAACCTGAGCATCCTCTGCAGACATACTTAACTGACGGAACTTCAATTTCTCTCCAAAGTTTCAGAACATTTATGCAGTATAACTGTTGCTTTTTTTTTTCTTCCCAGTTGTTTAGCCCTATCATTTATTTCTTGTTTCATGTATAAATTATAGAGAGTATTGCACTTACAACATACCTGTCCCATGTAGGATAGCCCTGAAGTGCAACTGCAAGATACAAAAGAGACAGAAGTGGAAGAGCAAGTCAGAGAAGAGACAATATGAGGGAGGATAACAAAAGAGCAAAGAAAGAACGAGGTTTCAGAGGAGTCTGGGTGAGTTTGTTAATATCAGCTGTGGAGGTGACCCTTCAGACAGAATGGCTAAGCAGTTGAGAGTCCTGGTAATCTATGTCTGACATAGGAGTAAAGACTGTTTCCCATTTCTGTTTTTATTCATCACCAAAGCACTGTAATATTCTTCTAACCTGAGATCACAAATGCCTTTATTTGTGCCACAGAAAACTCCAGAGTGAGTAGGGTAGAAGCACAGGAGACATTATTATGTATAGACTATAAAACATTTTCATTTTAAAAGGTGTCACATCCTTTTATTTCAGTGGGCAAAGTTGGCATGGATTGTTGTTTCTGTTTCATTTTCATTAAAAATAACAGTTGTTGAGAAATTCCAAAGGTGTCATTTGCATTACAGCTACATATGTGTATATATAGATTCATAGGTTCAATAGTAAGTAATAAACAGTCTGTAGACCATTACAAGCTTATCAAAAACCCATATTCAGAAATTCCCCTCCATTCCTTCCAGCCTCAAGGAGGACAATGCATGACAGACCAGTGCAAAATTTGAAGTTGTCCATCTAGTTACTTAGGTTTGCCTTCCTTTGACAAAACCAAACTGATGAGGGTAAAAAGTTAAAAGACTTTCAATGCCCAGATTAATGAGGTCTGAGACAGTATGTTCCATTGCTTTTCATATGAGGCTAGTGAAACTAAAGGATCTGTGGAAGGCTAGCAAAACTAATGGGTCGTAGTTATCAGAGTTTGTGGTTGGGCCACCCTTATATAAGGTATTGAAATGACTGTTTTTAATGCTTCAGGAATGTTACCAGTGCAGAGGCTTATATTAA